>NW_020653409.1:1237048-1360321 GCF_003589595.1 Hyposmocoma kahamanoa | reverse complement strand
GCCGGGCCGGCCAGGAGGATCAGAGAGGGAACATATAGCGCGCCTCCCTTGACCATAGATTGACGTCTGTCAAATAGATGTCAGATGGATTTGTCTTTTACGCGCCATCGGCGGTCTTTCCGTCTTTTTGCGACTTGTCGGTGTCTACGTGTGCAATTCACATATGACTCTCGACCAAGGGTCCCAGAACTCACAAATCAAGGAGTTTCTCATACTATCTCATACTATAACGTAGTTTTTAAATATTTTTATTACACATACACTGCGTATTTTTATTTAATAAACCAGATGCTTTATAAATGTTGCAAACATTCCCGCTATACAGGGTTTCCGTAGTGCGGGGCTATGAGTGTGTACGCTTTATTGTTATTATTGTTATGGTATTAAAAGTTCAATGTTACAAGAGCAGTATCCGAAAAATTCAATGTTACAATTGTTAATTAATTTCACGTGTATTTTACACGAGCAAATGGTTTTCCCGTATAATTACCATCAGTCGTTCTCCCTAATAACGAAATAAAGCTAGATTATAATTAATTATAAATAGATCAAGACAATCAACTCAGTTTTTTCTATGAATTTCTGCTTTGTTGTTGTATTGCAATAATTGAATAATTGATAAATTATTTAATTGCTTATAATTAAACTTCTACAATTGATTCGACGTGTGAAGATACAAATAAATAGTTAAGTTAGACTAATGACGAAGAATGAATGAAATATCCTTTACTGTACAGAAAATTACAATGACAAGATAAAACAGGAACTTAAGTAAAAAAATAGTAAGTTAAAGTGCAACAGGAAACCTATGTAGCAATGCCTTCCATACAATCCTAGGATATAAATATGCAAAAGGGTTGCAAGCAAAGAATATCATCATAATTACACTAATATAACAAAAACTAATAAATATAAATACTTTAGAATAAAAAAGAAAAAAGATATGAAAACGAAATTTAAAGTCAAGATAGAAATGAAAAAGAAAAAGACGAAATTAGGAGTTGAGGAAGTGATCCTTGACACGATATTTGAAGGAATCAAGAGAAGGAGATAGTCGAATATATTCCGGGAGGATATTCTACAGTCTAATCGCTGACACAGTAAAAGTGTTGTAGATCTTTTGTTCAGAAATTTAGGAATCATGTTCCGACCTTAGAATAATAACGCATAGAATGATAGTTTCATATCAAACGAACTGTCACAAGTGAGGCAAAAATCAAATACATGTAGGCTAGTTTTAGTAGTAGGTTAATTTTCGGTTTTAGTGAATAGTTATATAAAAATACAAGTTGAAACGCGTTACTTCCTTGTGGAATATAATGTTAGTATCTATTTTATGTTTGTCTGACGTATTTTTACACTCATTTACCGCACATTTTGTCATTTTTAGCTAAAATTCTAGAGCTGTTCGCGGTGCAAGTTGACCTTGAGCACTGAAGGCCCGCCCGCTCGTGTAGGCCCTTTGGGAGCGCTTCATTTTGCCTCACTTAGCGTGTGCGGGCTAGGTTTCTATGCGTTATTATTCTAAGGTTACGACAATATCCGACAGAGAACACGGGCGGAGACTGAAAAACAGCGCTACGCTGAGGCTTCGTCCTTCCACTTCGCATCAACATACTAGAAATTCTGTCATTTTAACTTTCTATAGTATGTGTGTTTGATGATAAAAGTTCGTTTTTTTGTAACATAAGTGACAGGACGCAGAAGTCGTGCGCCTGAAGCTACACGCCTGTCCATAATAGTCGCAGAGCTGTAAAGATCTGAGAGACCTCCACTGCGCCTGTCACCCTGAGACATAAATTGCCAAGTCCCATGTGCCTGTAATTTCACCAGTACCCTTACCCTTCAAAACCGGAATGCAGCAATGCTCACATTATTGCTTGGCGGCAAAAATAGGTAAGGTGGCAGTAATTCCCTTGATGAATTCCTTCACAAGGAACTCTGCTGCTACAAAAATGTTGTTGACCAGATTCTTTGCAGAGGGATGATAAATCTTAAACAATACAATTGCGTGTTGTTTTCTAAATTAATAGAGAAAAGATTTACTAAACTATATACCGAGCGAATTAGCAAATCTCCTTATGAACTTACCGCGTGATTATTAAATTCCGTTTTAACCTAATCTATCTTTTGTACTTTCTAAGTAATTGCTGTGAAAAGTGGATAAGCTTACTAATTGCAATCAACTGACGTTATTATTTCACCGCCGGCCGAACAAACTGAAAACGAAGAGTGAATATTCCAATATACATATTGATTACTTACTAAGTTTAGTATATAGTAGTTCATATATAGTCTCGTCAGAAAAATAACCAATATATTAAATGTGCAAACCAGATTAACGCTCGAATAGATGGGTATATGTTTACAAAAATAGCATTCTCGAATAGCTTCCCCAGTAATTTCACAAGTTCTCTGTTGCTTATTGTTATTTCATTATATTAAAGGCTGTTTATATCTGTAATAAGTAGACATAGAAGTATGAAACTAATGTAAATTTACTCTGTTATCTAAGAGTATAAATATTATAATAGTCAAGGTAACATCAATAGTAGTAACTATTGATGTTACCATTTTACATTCATCAGTCAACAATGTATGGTTACTTGGTAACGGATACACATTAATGCTCCGCCCCAATTCCTTAACTTACCACCCGAGGAGCTCCCAGAATTTGGTCTAAGTGGCGAACCCATACAAGGTCGTTATCCATTTGTAGCGCGTAGTGGAATCGTCCGAGGCGTCTGGTTACTACGCCAAACTACCATCTACGGTATAAAGTGTAGCTACGAGCCTGCACTCGATCTCCTGGTTTGATTACCTGGTTTTTCGTAGTATGTAGTCCCCAACATTGTATCTAGCCTGGTACGCACTTGCCACTTAAATATAAGGTTATGAGATGCGGCTCCCGAAGATCCTGAGGTATTTCTATGTCAGGATTTCGCCGCAATGGGCTTATCCACACTACTTTACATCCATCAGTCAATAACATAATGATTAAACAAGAATGCGTACTTGGTAACGAATACACGTCGACTATAAAATAATAAATAAAATCATTGTAATCAATTCTATTAATTACACATGTCACAACGGGGCATCAATCTCCTAGGGCTTACGAAATAGTTCGCTATGCTGGCCCCATTTTGGTTGAGGTTTTCAAATGTTTTCTAAAGTAGTCTGTACCCTTTTAGTAACCATTCGACGTACCAGTTTATTCACAAGATTTTCTTTACCTTACGAGAGCAGTTGCTGCTAAATACTTACAAATGTAAGCACATGCTGTCACAAGGATTCAAAAAGTCTACCTCTCAATCTAGAAGCAACTGTGCGTTCCATCACTGCTCGCAAATACTCAATTAGAAATGAATGTTATTTACATCCATAAGTCCGCATTAACGGCGAAATAGAAGAGCTCGTCGCCCATTTGCCCAACCAAACATATGAAAAGCAATGCGCACAGACTTCGCTGGCTCGGTCATTTCAAAAAGATGGAAGAGCTAGTCGAACTACTGGACGAAGATAGGTTGGTAAGAGACTGCACAGAGCCGAAGAAAGCGGAGTAAGTAAGTACATCTACAAGCACAAATTACTGAAGTGGTTACTATCACAACCAGATAGAGGGCAAATAACCTCTATGCAAATGGGACTTTATGCGTTTCATGTCCCGAGGTTTCAAGAACCCTTCGGGAGTCGTGGATTCATAAAAAATTCAATCGCACAAAGGGACTTTTATTACTACTTTTTTTTATTAACGGTGCCTTGCGCCATTTGTATCAGATCTCGAAGGGGTTTGTTAGGAAGCGCTGACTATATACTAGAATCATCGAGAATTCGGTTTTTTTAATTTCAATTTCATATTTCTTTGAGATATATATAACACAAACAAGGAGTAACAGATAGAAAGACACTGAAACCCTTGAAGAGTTCAAAACGTTTGATAATTTTAAATTATGTAGTTTGTAACTGCTGTGTTCAGTAAGTACATCCTTACATATAAAGATACAGGTTTAGTAGCAGTAGATCTCCTTGTGAAAGATTTCATAAATAATTCTACTATACCTATTTCTGCCGCCAAACAGCAATGTGATCATTACTGAGCTCCGAATTTGAAGGGTTCGGGTGATGGCGAAGTGTCAGGCATGAGACTTGTCAATTTTATATCCCCGGGTGACGAAAATTGTGGCAGTGCCTCTCAGATCTTTGTGATTTAAAGCTTCAAGTGACACTACGACTGTTATGGATAGGCGTGTCGCTTACCACCAGACCCACGACTTGTTTGCCCCGTTACTGAAGTGACTATATCTATATAATAATCACAAAAAATAAAGGTAAAGACAGATTAATTTAATGATTACATTTATCTATAAAAACTGAAACTAAGTTTAATAAGTTACACGCATTGACTTACAAATAAATGGACGACGGGTCTAATACAAAAACCACGAAATAAATGTCCCAAGTCAACCTATTTAAACGTAGTGACATGTAAAGGAATATGAAAAAGCTAAAACGTTGAATTTAAATTGTAATGTCATCGCAGTACTGCCTAATTTTGCTTGCTTCGCTGTCAGTCGAACAAACGAAAACTAAAGCGTGAATGACGCTCTGTATACGATTTTAACGCCCTATAAGTTCGGACAATTTTTAGCGCGGACCCGACGTCCATATAATTGTAAGTCAATGGTTACACGCGATTCTTTGATGAAAAGCTTATTTCACGACTCAATAAACACTCACTCCACTACGTCAAGCTTGTATTTTGAAAATTAAACAGAAGATGAAACGGCGCTCTTTAATATTAACTGCCTAAGAGACATTTAAGTGTTCTTGGAATTAGTACACTTGTGAATAGTTCAATACGAAAGCCTCTCCTTAAAAGTTAATGAAAACACAAAGACCTGCATCCCTGAACCTGCATCTTCTTGGATAGAAGGTTTGGAAAACTTGTGAATTCCTCACCAGGTAATGGGGCAGCGTAGCGAACTTAGGTCTTCTCCCTCGAGGAGATCCATGTTGAAGATAATGATGAGACTTATTTATTATTAAGTGACATCATTATCATTATTACCAAATTACATAATAACACATTTAACTAAAAAGAAAGAGCCACGAATCTTACTTCCGGAAACGAAAATATGTTCAAAACGTTAATCATTATACCTTCTAATAATTATCCATAATTAAATATCTATAAAGTTATCACAAATCTTAACTCTCGCAGATTACGTGAACCATAAGGTTATAATTTAACCATCAAAACAAACATGGATATAACTGATTGAGATAACATTTATGTAACGAGCTGATGAATATGCAGGAGAAGCAATTACAAATTTTTGGTTCCTTTCTAAAATAATATTTTTTTATGGTATACAAATCGGCAAACAGACGGTCAATTTGGACGGTTCAGACGGTTATTATCGTAAATAAACATTTGCAATAGTAAAGAAGTGACAAGACTAAAAAAGATATTTGTGTCTTCAAAGGTATTGTGAAGCCACCGTACGCCATACAAAAACGTTTTCATACCAAAATTCTTTACCCATTTCTTTCCAAATCAAAATGCTATGCGGTAGAAATAGGGTAAGTGGTAGTACCTGCAAGTTCTGCAAAAAGAAACCTGACGTATATAGAATAAGACGATGGTATTATTCATCATTTCGTCTTTCTATGCAAACCTTTGTAAGTTTACATTTAAGTTGTTTTTACTCACCAGTTCATGAGAAAAGAAACTTGTGATAAAACCTGTCGACATACCTGTAAACAAATATGAAAAATAATTACAAATTATTTTTAAGGCAATGCAAATTATAGGCTTTATAAATAATAATATCGTGACAGGCAATTCTATCAGTTATCTGGTGTCAAACTAAGAAATTCCTCATACAATAAGTACCAAAGCAATGGAATTTTCTCCGTGGCACTACTCAGAATTTATAGACCAGAACCCATTTAGAAAAGTTTATTTCCCACATTGGTCTTTCGGGTTCCTTAACCGGGATTTCCTCGTCCAGTGCAAACAGTGCAAACGGTTGGGACACTAAGGACTTAGATGAAGAGGTTAAATAAATGAATAGGTTTAAAAAAAGCGAAGACTGAAAAACAGCGCTATGCTGAGGTTTCGTCTTTTTTATCAACACATTAGAAATAAAAATCAGAATAGCTCATAGTTTATTAATGCCGATACATGTCACACGATTGTGATTTTCTATATATATATAATGTGTGTATTTGATGAATATAATGTAGCAGAAGAAGAATAAAAGCAGTGCCACCCAGAGCTTAACCTTACCCTTCAAAACCGGAACACAGTAATGCTGACATTACTGCTTGGCGGCAGAAATAGGTAAGGTGACAGTACTTCTATGGATGAACACTCTCACAAAGAGCTTGACTGCTACTAATGACAATGAATTACATCTATAATATGTCAAGCTTTAAACTTCAAAAGCCGTGTAGAATTCGTTGTTTTATTATTCTATTTAATATACAGTGCTGCAAGTGTTGCTCTTCTCCATACTGAAAACTGTTAAGTCAAGATATTGTCGACATTGCATCCAGCTTGTCCAGAAGATGTACACTTATCCTATTCTGGTTGTATATACACGGAAACGATGCCGGCTGCATGTCCCATTCCCTTATTGTCCGCATTAAGAAGGGTCAATTGTTACTTTGTTCTAAAAGCTGGGACATTAACTGCACGCTAAACAACTTTTATTGTCACTGATGCGATATATTTGATGCATCAACAGTAACATATTTAATTAAATAATAACAATGGCGTCTCAAATGATATGTATAATAGAAAACAAACATCAATATTGATAATTATTAAATTCACCCATTCATATAGCGTTATTATTTCGTCAAATTACGTCTCAGCTGGGAAGATAGTTCAAATTCACGTGATAGAGTGAGGGATACTGAGAATTGTATGGTTTGAAAGAGGACATACTGGCGAAAATAGGAAATGATATGTTACGTAGGTTTGGGCATATGGAGTGGATGAATGTAATTAGTTTGATATACAGAGCCAACGCGGAAGGCAACATTGGAAAAGTACTGTTAGGAAGACATTTTCAGATTAAGTCGAGAATGTTCTAGAAAAAGATGGAATGCATAGTGAGAAGAATAAGAGAACATGTCTGAAAATATTGATAAATGTAAGAGAGGTTTGCCTGGATCTAAAAACGTGTATATTAAATGACTTCGACCGCTATCACTGCTGTTGAATCCTATTTGCATACTGGAATTTTATTTAAAGTCCAGGCTCCTATGCGCAGTTTACGGAAGCTGATGATTGTGTTACAACAACTACTCGTATATGGCTCAACAGTTTACATTTGTAGTTCAGATAGAAGGTTAACATTTGAAGTAACATTTAATCGGATTAAAGAGCTTAACAATAATTTTAGTCAGTTTGCATTTAACTGAATTGACTGTGACGCTTGGACTTAGTGCGTAAATAAATATATGCAAAATACCCGGCCGTAAATTATTACACGTGGAGCTGTAGAAAAATACTATCCGCCATAACTAGCTTCGGATTTGTAAAACGCGGTTTCCGTCACACGATTGACAAATTAGGGACAAAATCTCACAAAGGTATGAGTGACAGAGACGACGCTATACAATGCCGAAATCGAATCGATCGTCTTTTCTAAAGCTCAATATGTAACATAAAGATACTACCTGGCACAGTTTCCATTTGGAATAGATTGTCTATTGTTTTAAAAATTTGAAAAGTTTCACCTCCATAACAACGCAGAATAGACTCTAATTAGCGTCTTGTTATATATTATCAAAAATATTGGTTTAACAGGATGCAGGAGTTTACAAGCTTGACTGCGAGTGCGGTCTCTCTTATATTGGACAAACGAAGCGAAGTATTTGTCCCTGCGTTAAAGAACATATAGCTGATGTCAAACACCATCGCGTAAACAAGTCTGCAGTCTGCGAGCATGTCATGGATAAACCTACACATTCAATCAAGTTTGTCAAACCTCAGGTCCTTACTTTATTGGTTTAAGTTGTATTTTGACATGTAATAATTGGTTATAGTAGAATTTGACCAGGATCGTCGACAATTTTCATTTGATTCCTTTCACTGATGCTAACTGCAAAACGCAACACAACACAACAACACGTAGTTGCTATATCGCGTGCCCAAAAACTCTGCTTCAGGTTTTAAAATAATTAATACTGAACAACAATTCGATCTATCTCGTTCTCGTAATAAGTATAATGAAGGATAATGGTTTGTATACACGGATGCAAATGCAAATGGTGAGGTCGTTAGTTGTTTACGTTTTGGATGACCACTCGCGTTGAACGGCTCACTGTGGTCATATTAGACGGACGAGTCTTTAGCAGCGCTAAAATGCTGTTCTGGAATCCTTTAAAAAGCCTAATCATGGTATGATCGTCCATGAACACTGGCAGGCAGTTAGTGAAAGATGCGACCTGTGGCATCCATTTAATTCCACACACAGTTCTTGCGCACACGCACCGAAATGTATGCGATAGAAAACCGAAAAGAAGAAGGAGAAAGAAGAGTCGAGATTTTGAAACTTAAATTCTGCAAGGCAGGACTATGTCATTATTGTGGCCATTGGTCAAGACAATGTTTCAAATCGATCAGATCTGGAAGTCTACCACGAAATACGATAACGCGTGCTGCGTCTGCAACGTAGATCATACTTACTACTCAATGTCACTTTTACGATGAAAAATATGTAATATGTTGTTATATATTACGAACCGCACCCGTCCTTAATCGCCGTAGCAAACATTCCCAAAAAGACATTGAAAGACAATAAGAAGATTGAAGTCAATATAGACAATTAAATGAAATATAATTATAAGGGTAAATCGTAATAAAAACATTTCGGAAGCATCAAGCACATGTATAAAACAATAATGGCTACCAAAGTCATAAAACAATCACGAGTAAATTTCAATTACATTTAACATTTCATGGTCAGAAGTGCAGTTAAAATTAATGGTTTCAAATCCACATTCACAAACTCGTCGTCGTTATGATCTATAAAGGATTTTTTTTAAATATGAAGTTTATGAATGCATATAAAAGTTATCAGTTATATTATTATGCAGGATCGGTTACTAACAAACCTTGGTATGATAACGCCACGTGTGATCATACGTCAGTGTATTTATCGCATGAAAATCATGTAAATAATCATTGATGCAAATAATACATCAAAGTTATCAAATAATTTCTTTAATCGCATCTTTCAACCTCCCTGAAAGGGTTATAACCCTCACAAGCCGTGACCAGGGTCACGGCATTAAGACGGAAAACTTCCGGTCCACAAATTAACAAAAAAGTAAGACTGTAACAATAAAAAGGTACATATAGAAAATCAGGTACATTATTATAAAACACTTCCTAACTTAATGATGATGAATATAAAGGTATTAAATACATTTACCCCAAAAGGGCCGAGATATACTGAATTACAGATACGTATTCATAGGTACGTGATAAGGCTGTCAACTGTTATAGACTTATTAAAATTGACACATAATTTAGATTATATTATAATGATTATAACTTAGTAAAAGAATCAAAATTAGACGCGAATGAATTTAAACAGCTCCGTCCGCTGTCGCGATCGAGCAGGGAGTGACGGTTGAACGAAACAAAATCAGAATGTGAGGCAAAAGAATGGAAGAATTCAAAATTTAAACACGAGTAGCCGGAGAAAGGTAATAAAAAGGTGGGATGACGATGCAAGGAGGTCACACCGTCACATCCCTTTCTGAAAAGTAAACATTTTGCACATGTGTCCTTATTAAGCTAAGTGTGTGAATAGTTAATTAATAAAATTTGTTTATTTAAAACTGAATCTTATTTGGAAAAAGTTTAAGTCGATTTCAATATATATTTAGCAGCATTGATCTCCTTGTGAAAGAGTTCGTCCGGGGAACTACTGCCACTTCACTTTATATTCCCGGTTTTGAAGGGTAAAATAATACAAAGGGTGTTGGTGAAATTACAGGCGCATGGAACTTGACAACTTATGTTTCAGGGTGGCATTGTCCCTAAAATCTTTGCAATTTAAAGCTCTGTGTCACATTGCAACTATTATGGACAGGCGTGACTTGTTCGTCCCGTTGCTTAGTATTATAAAAAAAGAAAATCAAATAACACCCGAATTCACGAGAGAAATAAATGTAGGCCATATAAATATTTCTCCCGGCCCGGGAATCGAACCTGAGACCAATGCGTCTGTATGTTTGGTCTGCCGGAATGGTAACCGTTTGGCCACGGAAGCAGTTCCTAAATAAGTAAATATTTAAAAAAAGTTTGTTTAAAACAAGGTTAATTTATAATAAAATAATTTAACACACTTTATATTATTTACACGCGATCTTATGTAGTAAAAATCCACAAACTCACGCAAGTTGTAGTCATGTAATATGTTCTCGTACATAAGCTTATTATAAAAGTTACGTATGCCTTTGTGCAATAATTGTTTTATACAATATGTCATCATGGCGAAGATTAGTCCTATTGTTAATTTTTAATCGTTCTTTCGTTACACCTAACAACGGTATAACCAACAACCTTACAGTACACCCATTTCACAACAAGAATTGCTGTAAGTACCTACCGCTTTGCTCATGTGCGTATTGCTGCATACAAACTTGTAAAAAAATTGTCGCTAGAGATGTTACGTTTGTAGGATGAGCCACAACAAAAGTTGTACAAGCATTAGGTAGAAAATTTAAAAAAAGGTGTTCTCTTGTCTTAAAAACTAAACAAATGTCCTTACATCGATTGACAATTAAATCATCGAAAGGGAAGTAAATGACTTAGTTAATCAACAAATTCAGTGAAGATTAGATCGTTCGAAATACTGCTCTGCGTTAAAGTTTGTTTATGCAGTTAGTTTTCCCATCATCCCTCATCGTAAAATAAATAACACAACCAGAATCACCACTAACATCTCTATTAAAAATACCCACGACGCTATTTTGCTTATTTATGAAGCAACATCAGGTATTTGTCTACAAGAACAATCAACATTTCAATGGAGGCGGTGAAATTAGCGGTTTGAAAATGGATGGTTTGTTTAGCTTCATATGTGGCATGAGAATCAAGACTTGTCTTCTTTATATCAAACTTTATAACTTACTGCAACAAGTATCACATTTTGTTTAATAAAATGGAGGAGATGCTCTGCATCAATGTTAGTATAGTGTGATTTATTCTAAATTTGCCATTTACGAGGTTTAAAATTACAGTGAAACAAAAACTTTACACTAAATATTATACGTAAGTATTATATAAAAAATCCATGGTAGTGACCGTTTAGCTCTTGCAGGCAGTATCGATCTAAGATGTTTGAAATAGATATCGTTGCCTTACTTTCTCAAACTCGTATCTTAAAGTACAAAGTAACTGAAATGCAAAAACTGGATTTTATATACAAATTTTGCAGTCTAATTTCACGTTACATTTCCTTTATAATCACACACGGGCTTTTACCTATTTTTAAAGTAATGCATCCAAAATAACAGACTTGAAAAGAAAGTTAAAATAAATAGAAAGTTATCCCGTCTCCTGAAGAATCACGCTTTATAAGATACGAGTTTGAGAAAATAAGGCATCGATATTGTAAATGATACACGTGTTCAAATGTATATTAACAAAGGCAACCCCTAGAGTTTACTACTGATTCTTTTCAGGAGAATCTGCTTCACGAATGAGTGGTAGAGTTTAATCAATGTGACATTAATTGACTTTGAAAACCTATACCCAGACTACCCAAATTTCGAAATCTGAAAACCAACTAAAGTACAGAGCGAAGCTATAATGGTATTTAGCAATCAATAACACAAAGCAACAATCAAGTGATGGCCAAGAATTGATTATAGAAACATGCGACATCTTACAGCGTCCAAAGTAGACGATATCAACAAAGTTGCGGTCACAAATTTGGAAAACCTATACACAGCAATGGGAGAAGGCGGGCTATTAATGATGTCAATGATGTACACAATGTATGAACAAGTGATTTAATTTTGATACGTGTATAAAGCATACAAGATTGTAAATAGCTTGCAATGAACATTACATAAGTCAGCGTTTGCTGTATAGGTTTTTTAAAATCGTGCATCGTGATGATGTTTCGCAAAACCTAAGATCTAGGTTTCCGTGACGCCCCCTTCAGTTACGCGAGTCTAGAATCTAGCACAAGCTACGTCTAAGTATTGTTATAATTGTGTTTACACAAGTTTCTAGCTTTCTTTTGTTTAAGTATTACAATGAGATAAAAAGTTTATTGCATACAAGACGTTTGTAAACATACGACGAGACAAAGGATAGAATACAACAGGCGGCGTGGAGACCAATTCTCGTATGCTGCGTCATTTTCTCAAGATTTGAAACAATATTGTATCCTAAATGTCTACCAAAAGCATCACCTAAATTTGTATATTTCCAAAAAGGTTTTCAGTATCAACAGAGATGCTAGGAAGATACATTTTGAAATGTCTATTAATCCACGTACCATTTTAATCGAAGCTTGTTGATGATTCATATTTGTATCTTCCTGACGAAGCGTAAGTTGCAGATTGACATAATCATGTAATTAATTTAGTTTTTAAATGAATTGTATTGTAATTAAATTTAATTTTTTTTAAATCCTGCTTTTAATCGATTGTATTTAAAACTTCATCATTACCATCTACCCATTATGGGCCATCCATCTGAAGTGTATTACCGGTTAAGAATTAGCGGTTTTCAAAGAGTTGTGACCCTCGTTATGAAACTCGGAAAACATCGTTATGAGACATGCATAAAAAAGTTCACAAAATTTGAACATGTGAAGTCTTAAACTCGCATTAGGTCATTGTGAAGTATTATTGCCTAACCCTCTCCCTAAAAGAAACCTGTGATCAGCTGTGAGAAATATAATGTATTGACAACGACGCTGGGGATGACAAAAATTTGATTTTGAACTTGAAAATAAAATTATTAGTGAGAGTTTCGTCTGTTTCCATCTAAATAAGCGCTATTATATTTCTGCCGTGAAATGACATTACTGTATTTCGAATTGAAGGGTAGGGATTGTAAACGCGATCACAGGTACAAAGGACTTTTGATCTTATAATCATGGCCGACGGCTTATTTCCGATATTAAGGATGTGTCCGTTGTTTCGCAAAAGTCGCAGTCGCTGTTCGCGGGCTCGTATGCCATAAAAAAAACAAGTTTCATTTGTTTGATCACAGCTCAAGGTTCACTGTCAGTTCCTACTCCAAATTTTGCTTTGCGACTTCAACGTCCATTACACCAAATAATCCAGACCTGTCTTCTATATCTACTGTAAATTGGCATTTGTGTATTATCATTTCAAACGTTAATAGCTTATTACAAAGAAAAGTGTTAGCGTTCGTATTGAAGGAACTGTAGGGTTCACCGTGTGTAAATAAACTTTTATTCACATTTATCATTTGGAATAGTTATTTCAAATATCACAGATATTCATCCGTAAAGCTGCAGAAGCTCCGTCGAGACGAAGTCTCACGAGTGGCCAGACTTCGGAATATGGACAGGAACAACCACGAGGGTGTTTAATAAAATATAGACGTAATTTCACCAACACCCTTACTCTTTAAATGGAACCTGTAATGCTCACATTACAGCTTGGTGGCAGAAATAGGTAAAGTTAGGTAAGGGCTGTAGTTTCCTGGACAAACATTTTAACAAGGAGCTCCCATCGTCCTATTTACGGGCCAGGCTCTTATCTGTGTAGCCTCATCCACTCCTCACTTTCATGTTCTTCTTTGTTTGTTCACTGTACGCCATTTTTGGTATTTCTCTCTTTCTTTTTCCTTCTATTTTCCCCTCAATTATTGCTACTAAAAATTATAAAGTACAAGAGGGACTTAGTTTGATACGTTACTTTAATTTAATTTTTATATCTGTAACAAATATATGAAAAACTATTAACTTGCAATAATTCATTAAAGCCCCAATAACTGGTCTACCATAGAAAAATCTCAATAGGTCAAGCTAAATTGTTATTTAACATTACCCACTAAATCGTTACGAGCCCAGACTTTTCATACATCTATTACTTTATTTAAGAGATCTTAGTATGTAAATTGATGTGCAATGGTTCAAGTAATAGTGGTATTGGTTAGTTGGGTAACGGCGTGTGTCGAAAGCGGCGCACGCGCTTAGCAAGGCCGGCTAGTTGCAGTAAGGACACGAAACTTGTGTGTTTTGTTCGGGACCCTGTTTTTTTAACTGTTTTAAATATCGAAAAAGAATAAAAATAACGACTGTTGGGCAAATAACACATGGTGCATTTTACAACTACATTCCGCGACTGAGCACAGGTGTATTAGAAATTACTGATCTAGAATAAAAAATTGTAGAAAAAATACGATTTAGTCTTGATTTAAACTTTAATGTCATTCATTATTACACTATCTGATTATTACTATTTTCCAGTTTATCTCGTCATCCCGAGGTTAGAAGAGATTGATGTAGAAGTACCTTAAGTAAGTTAGTAAGTTGCCTTTTGTTTGTTTTTGTAAGTAAAGAGTATCGTGTTTTCATGAAACACTCATGGTTAAAAATGTATTAATTTACAATAAACAATGAATGTCCTTTGATGTGAATAGTCACTCGGACAAAATCAATGTCAATTATTAATGACTGAGGTCTGTACTGAGTTATCTCAGTACAGAGTACTAAAAAACCGACCTCAAAATCCGACCTCAAGTTTTTTTTTAAATCGGTTACCAGAAAGTGTGCAAACCCGGATTCATCCCCTAGTTCGCCACTATACGGAACTTGACACAAATAACAAAAATCGGTTCTCACTACTCAAAGTATATTGAGAGAAAAACGCCTTGAATAAGAGAATAGCAAACTCAACCATTAAAATAATTGCTCCTTATAATAAAATTCAGGCGCTATTTATAAAAATGAATGCGTGAAAATCCACTCTTAGAGATGTATGTTTTTTTTCAAAAGTAAATGAGCACACTATGGAGGTACTCTCTTTCAAACAAAAAAATAATCACGAAAATCGGTGCAAAAATACCGGAGTTATCGCGTAACATACATACAAAAAAAAACATACAGTCGAATTGAGAACCTCCTCCTTTTTTTGAAGTCGGTTAAATACTAACATGGACTAAACGTAACTAACAAAACTTTGAACCTATTACGTTGTTTGGAATATATTTAAATCATTGACTTACAAATAAATGGACGACGGGTCTAATACAAAAACCACGAAAAAAATGTCCCAAGTCAACCCATTTAAACGTAGTGACATGTAATGGAATATGAAAAAGCTAAAACGTCGAATTTAAATTGTAATATCATCGCAGTACTGTCTAATTTTGCTTGATTCGCTGTCAGTCGAACAAACGAAGACTAAAGCGTGAATGACGCTCTGTATACGATTTTAACGCCCTACAAGGTCGGACACTTTTTAGCGCGGACCCGACGTCCATATAATTGTAAGTCAATGATTTAAATAAATAAATTATTGCAACTTATACTCGGTTGTACAAAAACAAAATGTACAACATTAATGAGATAAACTGTGAAGTGTACTTTTCAAATTTATAAAGTCACTGACACTCGAACTAGGAAAACCTGTGTCTCGACATACAACGCCTAATCCCTTGGTAAAGGCAATATATTTTAATTATTGACCTAAAGAAAGGCCAGGCTAAGAGAACCCTAAAGGCAGATTTACATTTGACTGATGTATCGTGTCGTAACACGTCAGAACAGTATCGGTTTCATACATTGAATGTGGTTGGATTTATATTAGACCTATCCGACGTGACGGCAGAGGATGTTTAGGTGACGAAAGGTCATTAAAGCTGTGGCATTATAGTTGCAATTTCAAAGATAATGGTCGTACGATACCGAGCCGGCCGCCTCCAGAATACCACGACAGCCTTAGGGATACTTCGACAGCCTTCGGGATGCCTCGGCAGGCTTCGGAAATTCAGGAGAGGAGGCACAAACGGCAGAACTGATCTGGAAAAAGGCCAGGCGCGAACAGGATGCCACATCGTACTAGGTACGATGCCGGATGCCGAAGGATGTCCATACCGAGCCTCCGGACCTGTTATAGATGGTTACCAGCAATTGACTAGAAATTTTGTTATAATAATTGCAACAAAATAGTTTCATTTTCAGTTTAGTTCAAGTTCGTTTCCCGAAAGATCTCAACACCAAGCACCCACAGTGTTAATTTGTGTTCCCAGTAAGTTGACTAATCCAATCTTCGCAACTCAACCAAAGCGACGCAGTAAATAAGCAACTAACTTATTTTAACTTTAACTAGCTATTAAAGACTCTGAGGATGTTGGTAACTGTGGAATACTTTCACCGCATCAACTTAACTATTTAAACCAGCTAAGTTAGTTGATGAATATCACTAATTGTAGGTTTATGCAATAGAGCTCCTATTGACAGAGTTTGTCCAGGAAAGTGCCGGTGCCTTATCTATTTGTACCGTGTTCCTGTTTTGAAGAGTAAGGATGGTGTGAAATTCAAGGTCAAGGGACATGCCAACAATGTCACGACTCTGTCGCAGCCCTTTATTTTTTTTCCCATCCTTTAAGCTCGAGGCGCAGGAAACGTAGTTGAACGGACTACGCCGTTTTGTGTCCATTCTAATCAGTGGTTACGATAGGCTTATTAAAGATAAAACGATGGTAGGAATCTCTGTAGCTTTTCTTTTATAATATCATGTAACGGGACGAACAAGTCGTGCTCCAGATGGGAAGCTACATGCCTGCCCATAATTATTGCAGTGTCCTCAAAGCTTTAAATTGCAAAGGTCTGAGGGGCACTGCCACTACGCCCGTCACTCTAAGACATAAGTTGACAAGTCCCATGTGCCTGTAATTTCACCAGCACCCTTACCCTTCAAAACCGGAACACAGTAATGCTGACATTACTGCTTGGCAGCAAAAATAGGTAAGGTGGCAGAACTTCCCTGGTCGAACTTACAAGGAGCTCTATCGCTACTATTATACCGATGACTTTTTAGTAGAGCTCTTTGTGAAAGAGATCGTCCAGGGAAGTACTGCATTCACCTTACCTATTTCTGCTGCCAAGCATTAATGTGAGCTTCATTTATTCTTTCTTTTTAACCGACTTTAAAAAAAGGTGGAGGTTCCCAATTCGACTGTACGTTTTTTTTTGTATGTATGTTACGCGATAACTCCGGTATTTGTGAACTGATTTTCATGGTTTTTTTTTGTTGGAAAGGGGGTACTTCCGTAGTAGTCCCATTTCATTTTGAAGAAAATCATCCACTTCTAAGGGTGGCTGTTCACGCATGAAGATTAATTTTTATAAATAGCGCCTAAATTTTAATTTGGGAGCAATTATTTTAATGGTTGATTTTTGCTATTTTTCCAATTCAAGGCGTTTTTCTCTCAATATACTTTGAGTAGTGAGAACCGATTTTTATTATCTCCAGTGTCAAGTCCTGTATAGTGGCGATCTAGGGGATATTTCAATAAAACTTAGAGAATAGACGTAATTCCACGTACTTTTGAGGTCGGTTTTTTTAGTACTCTGTACTGAGATTATTCTTTTCTTTTTTCTTTTGTCTAAGGGTGTCGGGTGCTGTGGCAGTGCCCCTCGGATCTTTGCTATTATTAAAAAAAAGTCGAATTGAGAATCTTCTCTTTTTTAAAGTCAGATAAAATTTGAAAAAAAAATGAAGAACGCAGCTACTGCTATGGACAGGCGTGTCGCTTACCATCAGGCGCACGACTTAATCGTCCCGTCACTTGGTATTATAAAACCTTGTGAAATTACAGGCATATGGGACTTGTCAACTTATGTCTCAGGGTGACGGGCGCAGTGGCATTGCCCCTCGTATCTTTGCGATTATAAGCTCTGAGAGGCACTGCAACTGTTATGGACAGGCGTGTCGCTTACCACCAGGCACACGACTTGTTCGTCTCCTAAATTAAGTATGTTATACGTGAAACGTGTTAATGGTGTTGTTTAGTTTAAAAAAATATTGAAAACAAATAAAGCTCTAAATGCCGGCAAAAACAGATAATAGCACCATTATGTAAGTTTGCGGCTTGCAAATCGAACCGACCATTACCAGAGGTTTGCATAACACCTGTTTGCAAATTGAATCGTGATTTATTCGTATCTTTTAGCAAATTACTATTATTTGGTATTTTCTGGTATTTCGAAATGCACAGTGAGTCTTTAGAAGCATTAACTGCTGCCCTTGTATTCTAGGAATTTATCAGAGTCATGATGTGCTTGACTACCTAAAAGTACTTATGGAGTTCTTATAGCGGTTAGACACGGCGACTCGACACACTTTGCAGCGATGCAAACGCGATGCAAAGGCGATGCAACCGCGATGCAAACGCGATGCAGTAGCTGATCGTCTACTTTTACACACACGCGCGACTTTAAAATGCGATGCAAACGCGCGACTGCATCGATACAAACGCGCTATTGTATTGCTACACTTGTGATTTACATATAAGAAAAATAAGAAAATTGTTTAAATTTTGATAGTGGACAGTGGACGCTGGATGAACAAATTCCAGTTTCGATTCCCGGGACGCTAGATGAGAATAAGGGAAGTCGGGAAAAGAACTTTTCGATATTGGTTCAGAACCCCGATTCAGAACTCTTCGATATTTTAATCGAATCGTTCGCTTGGTCATTGTTCTCGAATCGAAGGGCGCTTTCCGAGTTATTCAGTTATATAATATAGGAATGCTGAAAAATTTATTATGTGTGAATAATGAATAATTTATCTTAGACATTAGCCTTGCATTAAAATTTTGTAGCCTTTGCCGATCGAGAAGTTCAAGTAACGAACGGGAGTGACATCATTTCGGTTTGGTTTCGAATACGACAGCTTGACAATGACAAGAAATCGTGCAATGTCAAATCGAATCGGTCGATAACTGAGTTATCGTAAGGTTCTGAATCGACCCCCAAAGCACCCTGGAGTGAATTCCATTGCTCTGGTACTCATAGTACAGGGAATTACCTAGTTTGAGCACTGGTAATTGGCGTGATTTACTAGCATACCATTATTAATTTTTAACGATAATTATTTGTACCTTATATCATACCTACCGCGTAGTAACCCGTTACTTAAGAGTAGATACTGCCTCAATACGGTTAATAAACAGAATTTTTTTTTTCAAACAAAATTATCGCCATTTGAAAAATGTGTATCGTATAACGGAAGAAAGAAAAGAATGGAAATGGCTTCAAGCAACATTTGTATCAAAACCGGTGTCGCCACACGCACACATTTGAAAACGTAATCTTACATTAGTACTAAGATAACGTAATTTTGATTGGTTAAAAGTTATCAAACGAAAATAGACAATAATAAAAAAGTTTTGGTAAAAAAAATTTAAACTTATTTGGATCTAATAAGGTTTTATTATTGCTAGTCACGTAAAAGCTAAGAATACTGTGAACATAAACTTTTTGGAACAAAAACAAAAATTGACAATCTACAGATAGGGCTATGACATTTAATTGATATCGACATTATGTTTTATAACTAGCGGAATATTGAACTAGGCATTTTTATACTTTGAAATATTAAAACACAGTCATCATAAAAATCTTTATTTTCCCTGAAATACGATATATTTGTTCAACAATTACCTCTTTCTGAACTGACTGAACATGACTACACCTATAGCGTCGACGAGCTTGTCAAGAAAATGAAGATACTTATTTCCGAAGGCGAAGAAGTGAATCATTTGATCCATGAAAACTTGACGAGAAATAACTGACAATGCTTCAGAAATGTTTTCATATTTAGATGTGTGTGATCGTATACTATACGTTTTCTATTTAGTTCAGTTGATATAAAAAAAAAATATTGGTTTGTATTTATAATACCAAGTCTCGGGACGAACAAGTCGTGGTCTGGTGGTAAGCGACATGCCTATCCATAACAGTTGCAGTGTCATTCAGAGCTTTAATTGCAAAGATCTTATGGGCACTGACACTGCACCCGTCACCTTGAGACATAAGTAGACTAGTCCCATGTGCCTGTAATTTCACCAGCACCCTTAAGAAAGAGTTTATCGTTTGAAGATACGATTATCGAAAGAATATAAAAAACTTTCTTCATCTAAACATTCGCGATTATCGATGGTCCACGTGAGCGATAATCGCCTCGCCTTTGAATATTGAACGTCTCCGTGTAAACGGAACTGGGAAGCAAAAACCGTATTTCGAGTTTTTGTGCCAGCCGTTTCTACCATGAGTGCAGTGCGCGAGGGTGTTTTGATTATCACCAGACAAGAATAAATTAAACGTGAAGGAAAAAAAATTTTGGATTAAGAAATGTTATAAAATTTGAAAAAAAAAAGATGTTTATTTCTATACAATGCAATGAACTTAATATTATCAGCAGTTCCAAATTTGAATGATTTTTGCATCCTTTTGATATGTCCATAGTCAATACCGCAGTAATCACTGAACTTTAGCTTTACACTGAGTTTTAGCCGTGGGGCGACGGCTTAAGAATACATTGTCGCCTCCCCATACATGCCCGTGGGGGTCGTAAGAGGCGACCGAGGGCGTTACAAGTGTCCATCTGCTTAGCATTGTGGTAGGCTCTGTGCCGACTGGATAGCGACCACAGTACACACGGCGGAAAACCCTCCACAGTGAAACGCTTTTGCGAATCGCGTTCAGGGATCAGTTGGTGTACATCCAGTGCATTTGGCCAGACCGGCAAAATGATAGTGACGGAGTGAAGATATTTGTGTTTTCCATCCGTTACTCTCATCTCTGGACTGTATTCGCACTTTCCATCAGGCGCGGTGCAGTCATTTTGTCGAGTCGCAATAAAAAAAAAAAAAAACACGCTTCTCGAATGGCAATTCTCGCAGTTAAAACGGCTCGAACCGATTTGTACGATAATCGTACGAACTTGAAAAAATGTCATACGAGATCGTGTTTAGACAAGTCGAAAACACATAAGCAACAAACTCCTTGCTACATATTCCTCTGTGTAAACAGTCGAGGAGGCGATTAAGTTGCTTGCGAATCTCGTATGACATAATCGTAGGCCAGATTTTAGTTCTTGCCTGAATGTAAACATTATGATACGATAATCTTATGGCGATTATTGCTTACGATAATCGCGTACGATTTTTCGTCACGAAGCGTGCGATAAACTCTCTCCATCTACATGGGCCTTTACCTTCAAAACCGGAACACAGTAATGCTGACATTACTGCTTGGCGGCAGAATTAGGTAAGGTGGCAGTCCTACCCTGGACGAACTCATTCACAAGGAGCTCTACTGCTACTAAATATGTAAAGTATCTATTGATACAGCGGTTTTTCTTGTAAAATTTCGAGGTAAGTTAGTGTTTTTTTTCTATCGTGAAAATGTTTGGGACTCGTGTTTTCACACCGTATAGTAATCAGTGTAACTATATCCTCAATTTTACTTATGTTTTCCAAAGTGTCATGTTTTTCAAAATTCAACACTGTCATTGTTATGGGGAATGAACCAAATTGAGGTTGTAAGATTCAGTATATCTTTAAAGTAACCGTCGTTTGCTACGAGAATCCTGAATTTATTTCTAAAGTCAAACGATGAACTTTTCCTGTCTATCTGTTAGACCCCACGACCGTAGTTACTACTAGCGCAGTTAGAATGTCGGCTCGAAGAGGTCAGAGAAAAAGATGAGGCGAGAAAAAGCTAAAACCTGTTGCAGGGTACGAAATGTGACTTGTTTTTCTTCAACAATGAAGCTATTATGAATATTTTCTCTAGTACTCGTATATTAATTGCTGCAGAATTTTTTTTCCAAAGAGTCTAGTTTTAAACAGGTTATCTATAATAATGAACGTTTTTCGTAATTGATTCAACAAGATCGAACCATATTGTATACGTTCCACAGTTGGGCACGAGTCTCCTAGCAGACGAGGGTTTAGACCATAGTCCGCCACTCTGGTCCTATAGGGGTTGGGGGTTTCACACGTTTTCCGAGGGTTGTGAACCTTGGTCGACGTTCAGGTTTTATCACGGTGTTCACCGAAAAGGTCATGGTAAATTCCGGAGGATTTGAACCCACAGTTTCCGCTTAAGAAGTGATAGGTCAAACCATTAGGCCACCACGGCCTACTAGGTAGATTAAAACAATTCTTTTGTTTTAAAACATTCACACAGTAATTTTCAGGTAAGTTTTTTGTACTCAGTTTTGGTGACAATTTTTAATATTTAATTACTAGAATATATCATCGCGAAATATTAAAAAATATTTCAGGAATATTATTTAATAAATATTTAAATAAAAAGAAATTGTCACCAAAATTGAGTACAAAAAACTTACCTGAAAATTACCCCACAACACTAATCACAATAAAATTCAAAGTTCCGAAAGTAACATACATGGTGATGGTTATTGTCAATTTTAGGTAAATATATTTATATAATAATTAGTTGAACTGTCCAACAAATGAGAAAACATTTTTGAAATTAAAAAATACTTATATATAATTTTTTTCAAGAATTCATTGTAATAATTGTAACATTTTATTTGAAAAAAAAACTGACCTCAAAAGTTTGCTTACCGATTTTTTTCCATTTCGTGGGATCCCCTCTTCAGATTCTGACTTCTTAGTGACAGTGGGACTATTACGGATTTTTATGGTTGTCATGGTGACTAATGATTTGTTAATTAGGTAGAATTCTCACATTTTTTTTTGTATAATTTTTATAATAATATTAAACTACCGTACATAGTTATTTTTACTTGACATTGGTAAAATCATTGATTATTTCGATGGAGCCATAACATTTAAAAGAAGAAGAAGATATATTGTGTCAAGTAAAAAGTCGACTTTTATTTGCGGAAAATATATCTTTTTCATTTGTGGTAGCCGAAGCGAACCCGAAACAGCATCGTCGGCATCACGGACCACCTCGAGATATACCCCTTTCAAACAAAAAAAAAAATTCAAAATCGGTCTACAATTGACGGAGAATTCGGAAAATATTCCCAGTTTCGATTGCCAGTAAGACTCCTTCGCGAAATAAACTTGAATTGCAAAAAAATGCACCTAAATTTTTAAATGAATAGTAACAATATTTTGACGTTATTCAAGTATTATTATCGCCTACTATTTTAAGGAAAGGTCCCAATTGATTTTAGGGCATATAAACAGAAATTCAACCAATAAAATAAACCTCAATACAAATAGATAAACACTGTAATCCTTAATTACATTTTTCTGCGCCTGTGCTCCGAATCAATTGCTGTCACCACTACGTTTGTGAACGTGTTTGTAATACGAGTAAGGATAGCATAAAAAGCGTAATCGGGGAGAAATTATATTTTTTCTCTCAATATAGTAGAAGATTAATACCTTTCTTAATACTTACAACATTTCTTACCTTAAAATACCTTTCTTAATACTTACAACATTTTGAACATGGCAAACAGGCGAATGTTAAAGCTTGGTACACTTGTATTTTCTTTCAGAAATAAACTATCGCCTGCGGAATGATAGAGTGGAGGGCAGAGCTTTCGTTTTACGGGAACTAAGTGTTGGAACGATCTTCCGCCGCCAGTAAATGTCGTATCGTATAATCGTCATATACTTTCAAGTTTAAGTGCAAGGAATGGCTGCTTAATCAACAGAAGATATCGTACTGTTGGTCGAAGGTGATGTAGGTTCTATTACGTTATTAGAAATAATGTAAGTGAAAATTATAATTGGAATTTAAAATGTACTAACTCTATGTTCTTCTAAATTCCA
The DNA here is from genome assembly GCF_003589595.1 of Hyposmocoma kahamanoa. Classification (NCBI taxonomy): domain Eukaryota; kingdom Metazoa; phylum Arthropoda; class Insecta; order Lepidoptera; family Cosmopterigidae; genus Hyposmocoma; species Hyposmocoma kahamanoa. Next base: position 1,336,503 of record NW_020653409.1, on the reverse strand, counting down.
TTCTCTGCTTGTTGTATTCTATGTACACATTGAAATATTCTTTGCTGCTAAGTGCTTTTAAGGTTTGTTATTTCTGTAGTAAACTTATATTGTGCGTGAGGTACCCTCTTATTTATATAATATATAATCGAAACGATACCCGTCCTGGTGAATACTTGCCAGGTGAAGCCTGAAAACCAGCAAATTGCTGAAGCTTTTTCCTTTTCTTTGTCATAGATTTAAGCATTGTTTTATCTTAAATGTTCTTGTATGTTTAGTCTTTTTATTTTATTTTTGGATAAGTGGACAAGTTTTTTTATCCTTGTGTCAGTTAGGAAACGAAACTATTTTTTTTTCGGATCTAAATTGCGCATATTTGTGTTAACCAAAGCTATATTAGTCAATTATTCATTTTAAAATGCTTATTACTTGCAATAACTATCACATTTCAATAAATTAAGTTACGGATTTGATGTTAGTATAAACGATTAAAGAACAAAATGGCAACACTAAATGATATTGGTAGGATTTAAAAAAAAGAAAGAGGAAGGACAGATAAGCTTGGTGGGTGCCAGCTGGTGCTTCTCAGTGCTTCTTATGAACATAGTGTTCTGTGAGTTTCTGAGATTAGCGAGCGAGAAAACGTGGTACAGGAATTTTTCTTTTCAGAAATATACTTTCAGTGCATCTATGAACCTATCGTTTTATTCTAAATGTATTTGCAATAGTAACATTTGTTTTTTTTCAAACAAACCAACGTTTCAGGCCTTTTACAGGTGCCGTGGTCATGGCTGACAGATCTGTGAGCGTGAACGAGACATTTTAATTTTAAATCAGAATTTTTCATAGCCTTTTCTAGGATTCAAAATTATACAATACTGCGACAGTAAACACTTTGACCTTTAAAATTAAAATTAACTTTAACCACTAATGCATATTTTAAACACTGAATATTAATTAGTAAGGTTCCCATGGCAATAATTACAAAATTACTTTTGCTGTTGGACAACTGAACAAATTGTACAAATTGTGACGTACCTTTTACTACTTGACGGTTAAGTTTTATTTGGAACATTGTTTGCATTAAGCAAATAATTAATGTTGCAATAATTAAGCAATGTGACAGGCTTCCTAATAGAATTTACAATTATAATTTTGCGTTTTTACTGTTCAGGGTGTTTTTTTCTGGTAATTGCGATATACATTCATCAAAAGTGTCTGTTTTTTTTAATTTGATTACCTTATTAAAATCAAATGAAGATGTTTATATAAATTAATTGAAAACCTGATTTTCAGTAATTGTCAAAAACCTGCTTGATCCCTAGACACTTTTGATGTGTCTATATTTGATTATGATGGCATGTGACGGGGCGAACAAGTCGGGCGCCTGTTGGTAAGCGACACGACTATCCATAACAGTTACAGTGATATTCAGAGCTTTAAAAATGGCAAAGATCTGAAAAACACTGCCACTGCGCGCGTCACTCTAAGACATAAGCTGAAATGTCCCATGTGCCTGTAATTTCTAATGATAATAATATATACATATAGCGCACGCCCTGCACTAGAGAAACCCTGTATTGCGAGTGCCACGGATGCCATGGACACACACACATACGCAACCACAAATTACACTCAAACTCTCGAGATAAATAAATGAAGGCCATAGAAATAATTTTCCCGGCCCGGGAATCGAACCCGGAACCTCTGCGTGTCAGACCAGACATGACAACCACACCAATCACCTGGTCTTAAGCTAGGAAATCCCCTGTACTTTGACTACCAGCAACGGAATTTACTTCGATACCCAGACCAAAACTAATTTAGAAAAGTTCCCCAAATTGGTCTTTCTTTTTTTTGCGTAAATGGACTTACTCTTGGCCACCACTTAGGTGTGGAGCAAAAATAGGATCTACGATGCTACGATGGAACGAAAGATCTCAGAAGAGGCCTATTCAGTCGTACCTTAAAGATACTCCTACATGGTATCAAATAGCGGAACCAGATCCGTCATTGTGTAGCTTGTTGTGCTGCCATTTGTACTTTGAATATTTTATACAAAGAGCAACCCCTGGAGTTTCTTACTCATTTTTTCTCAAGGGAGTTTGCCTTAAGAATGACTGGTAGAGGTCAGTCAATGTGACGTTTTCAAGTGTAATTTCCTTACCTACGAAATAAAGATTACCTTCCTTTAGAAGAAAATCATTATAAAAATCAATATTTTTTTTTACTTTTTATTTCAATTTTTTAGACTATACAAGTAATTCAATAAATATGTATCTATACAATTGTCAGTAAACATCAGCCTGTACAAAAAAATGAACAAACAATGAATATAACCAATTGAATATTTCACAATAAACGTATACTCGTTTTGATAATTGCAATAATTTAATATTGAATGATAATTATGTTGATTTTGTTGTCTAATGACCACAATTTGCTGATCATGTTTAAGTTATGTACATTTGACGGTTAATTTGCAATTAAATTTGATATTTTATCTACTATTACCTTGACCGTTCATTGTAATATGTTACATGGATTCTTGTATTTACAATTACAGATTAACAATTGTTTTAAGTGATTTTTTATGACACCAAATGACGGGATGAACAAGTTGTACACCTGGGGGTCTAGTCCCGTTCTTCGTCCGACACTGTCCGGAACAATTACTATCCAGTAAGTAACACTCAATCGAATTAAAAGAAGTATGATGCGAATGAAGCTTCAAACTTGGCATTGTGTTTTGAATTGGTCGGGTATTACTTATTTGACAGTAATTGTTTCAAATGGACTAGAGTCTCTGGTTGTAAGCGACATGCCTGCGTCTGTCCTTAGTTCTTATATCTGTGAGTACTGCTCAGAGTTATAAAACACACAGTCAAGGAGTACCTCAAGGTAGCGTACTGGGACCATTGCTATTCTTAATATACAAAATGGCATTCCTAAATGAATTAATGACCCTATGATATGTTTGCGAATGATTGTACGGTAATTTATGACAATGAAAGAAATATAAATACAAGTTTGAACTCTATTATTGAATGGTTGAAATATAATGATCTAGTTATAAATCTTGACAAAACTAGAGTTATGAACTTTAAACAAAGATACAATAAACCTATACAAACTAGAGTGGTCTATGAAAGCAAGGAGGTCGGTGAAACAATGACAGTATAGTTCTTAGGTTTATATATAGATAATAATCTAAAATGGCAAACACAACTAGAATATGTATGTGGTAAGATACTAAAGTTTTCTTATGCATTGTTTAGGCTATCGAAAATAGTAAATTTAAACGCTTTAGTGACCGCCTACCATCGTTATGTAGCAATCAACCTTAGGTATGGAAACAAATTCGGGCTGTATGCGGCTTGAAAACAACAGATAGCTGTCAACCACATTTTAAAAATTTGAAAATACTGACTCTGCCATGCTTATATACATGAAATTTCACTTTTCGTAAAGCGTCATCTTCATTTATTTGAATTCGTCACACGAACCTGCCGTTCTCATCAACTGAAAAGTAGATCATGTAAAACTGCTGTACTTCAAAAGAGTGTAATAGTAATGGCTACGAAGGTATATAACAAACTTCCACTTGAAGTTAGGAATCGCAATGATTGTGCAGAATTTAAGAAATTATTATTTAATTACCTAAATGATAGGACGTTCTATAATATTGAAGATTTTTTATAACATTTACATTTCATATTATTAAATTTGTTATTGATTATTTTACTGTTGTTATTATGTTTCATTAGTATTAGGTCGCATTAATTGGACTGCATGATTATAATATTATTACAAATTATTGCATGAGAATTACTAAAACTAAGAAAACTTTGTATGCCATAAGGGGGATAACAGTGATTCAGAATTCATTCTTGTAACAACTTTATAACCTGTGTATCACAAAGAAATAAATGACTTGATTTGAACACTAACCGTTTCCTAAGTTTAAAACTTACATTAAAAGTATTTTAATTGAAAAGTCATATTACAAAATTGTAGACTACGTGTAAGATAAAGACAACACGAGTCCAGATTCCACACAAATATGATTCAAAGTGTATTCTACAGCATTTAAGTTTATTTGAAAAGAGCAATCCCTAGAGTTTCTTGCTCGTTCTTCTCAGGGAAGTCGGCATAATGAACGAGCAGTAGCTTAAAAAATGACGTTTTCAAGTGTAAAATTTTTACCTACAATTATTTGATTTTGACTTTGACTAAGAACTGAGGGACATTGCCGCTGTCATAAGTCCCATATGCCTGTAATTTCACCAGCACCCTTACCCTTCAAAACCGGAACGCAGGAATGCTCACATTACTGCTTGGCGGCAGAAATAGGTAAGGTGGCAATACTTCCCTGGACGAGCTCTTTCACAAGGAGCTCTACTGCTACTAACTACTGCTAGTTCCCACCGATTTAAAGTTTTATAGTCAAACGTAAATTTATTTACTTTGCGACAATGTTTCCGTAACAATGCTATCATAGGCGTGTCGCTTACCACCGGGCTAACGTTTTGTTCGTCCTGTCACTTGATATTAAGCCGAGTACACGAGTTACACATGCAATGCAACATTCCCATACATTTTAATGTGCTTGCGAACACATTGCGCGCTCTCTAAGCGTATTTGCAGCGCGCGCGTTGTGATCCATCGATTATCGACAAATACTTTGAGTCCGTCCGTAGATGTTCGCGTTGCATTGCATGTCGCGTTGCAAATAGTCTGTAACGAGAAAACCTTACAATTACATAAGTTTTCTTAGTAAAGTAATTGACAGTTGCTCTTCAAAAATTTAGATAAATAAATATTAGACAACATCACATGCGTTTCTCCGATCCCAAAGTAAGTAACTAAAGCACTAATGTTATGGAAATCGGAAACACCGACGGTACCACAAACACCCAGGCCCGCGACAATTTCCAAAAGTTAGTTTCTACAATGACCCGGCCGGGTATCGAATCCGGGACCTCAGAGACAGCGACACTTTGAAAACCATTGTGCAATAATTCAGAGAGGCAAATTTATTTAATATAGTTTAACAAAACTGAAATATATTTTGAAACTATATTTGTGAACGCTACAGGGCTAATAATACGTGTCGTAAGCAGCCACAACGGTTCGGCGCGCCGCTCGGCGAACCGTGAATGTGCAGTGAAAATGCGCACTAACCACCCCTCTCGTTATGTATTGGATATATTAGTACGTAGATGCCAATTGAATGTTACTAAGGCAGCTAATGTCTGGAAAATCGCGTTGACTGTAGTTTCTACTTTAGTAATTTGTCAGCAGCATTTGTGGTTAAATCTTTATTTGATAAATAAAGAAATAACACTTGAAATCATCAAATCGAGTATATAGAGACGAAATGTCATTTAATTTGTTTGAAAACTATTCTGCCACATCATTACGATAACAACTACGCTCCGATAGGCCTTGCCAGCCCGAATTTGAAATAATTGACGGGTGTCGTCAATTGATTCACTTCAAATCAATCAGTTTAAATTGAAAAAATACATAATTTAATATTGAATTACCGATGAAATGTGATTCCGTTTGTTTTGTAATTAGATGCTTTGCTGTTTTTCCTACACCACCGAATGGAACAGCCCGCCATAGTTAGAAATATTATCTTTATTACAATAAATACAGAACGTTTTTTGGAATATACGGAGACGTACACACGGGTCAGTTGTTGGCGCTGTACTATTTCAGCTTTCTAATTTGTGATTTCAGCGCAAACGAGAGTTGATATTTAAAAGTGATATCAGTACCATTTGGCTGATGAGGTGCAAGGGATGACTGGCATTTATTTCGTCTCTATTTCTGGTTATACACTCGACGATGATAACAAACAAATCAATTATTTGGCATGCAAGGTCCGTCGTTAGTAAATATAGACAATTTTAATACGACTATATTTAAAAAGCAAGGGCGTAACACGTAAAAATAAGATTGAGTAGCATTAGAGCCTCTTGTGAAAGAATTCGTCCAGGGAAGTACTGCCACCTTACCTATTTCTGCCGCCAAGCAGCAATGTGCAAAGGGTGTTGTAATTACAGCACATGGGACACGTCAACTTATGTCTCAGAGTGACGGGCGCAGTGGCAGTGCGATTCAACGCTCTGTGTGGCACTGCAACTGTTATGGATAGGCGTGTCGCTTACCACCAGGCGCATGACTTGTTCGTCCCATCACTTGGTATTAATAATATTAACATTTTCTGAGTTTAAAACTCATATTAAAAGTATTTTAATTTAAAAGTCATATTACAAAATTGAAGACTACGTGTTAGATAAAGATGTATGGAAAGACGACACGGCTCCAGAATCCACAAATATTTGATTCGAAGTGCATTCCATAGCATTTAAGTTTATTTGAAAAGAGCAATCCCTAGAGTTTCATGCTCGTTCTTCTCAAGGAACTCGGCACAGCGAACAAATAGTAGTTTAAATAATCTCAGTACAGAGTATTAAAAAAAACCGACCTCAAAAGTATGTGGAATTACGTCTATTTGCTAAGTTTTATTGATATATCTCCTAGTTCGCCACTGTACGGGACTTCACAGGAGATAATAAAAATCGGTTCTCACTACTCAAAGTATATTGAGAGAAAACACCTTGAATTGGAGAATAGCAAAACCAACCACTGAAATCTAGGCTCCTTAAGTAAAATTTAGACGCTATTTATAAAAATGAATCTTTATGCGTGAACAGCCACCCTTAGAGGTGGATAATTTTCTTCAAAATTAAATTGGACCACTATGGAGGTACCCTTTTTCTAACAAAAAAAGAATCATGAAAATCGGTCCACAAATACAGGAGTTATCGCGTAACATTCCTTCCATCCTTTTTTTGAAATCGGTTAAAAATGTCGTTTTCAAGTGTAAATATTTTACCTACGGAATAAATGATTATTTGCCTTCGAGTTTCATAAGAAAAAGAATATATTTTAATGAATGAAATGAAAAAAAAAATGTTTTATCAAACAAACATATTCAAAACAAATATTCGCGGTTTTAAATCCGGAAATTGTAGTTTCATTTGCAATGTGCAAGCAATTAATTGAGAAAACCTTGTATATACATTTTGTTTCACCGGAATATTAAAACCTCGTAAATGGCAAATTTTGAATATGAACAGGAAACTTATTATAGAAGCGTATTAACTTTTAAATTTATTTGTGACTGTGGAGAGGGCTGTCAAGAACAACCAGTATATTTTTAACCGACTTTAAAAAAAGGAAGTTCGCTATTCGACTGTATTTTCTTGTATGTATGTTACTGATTACTCCGATATATGTGATGTTGTAGATGGGGTACCCCAGAATTAGAACGCACACACTCAACATAGCCCCGCATTAGGGAAAGACTGTGTCGCGAGTGCCATGGACACACACATAGGCAACCACAAATTACACTCAAAATCAAAAAAAAAAAAAAAATTAGGCTATACAAATATTTCTCCCGGCTCGGGAATCGAACTATGGTAACCGTTCAGCCACGGAGGCAGTTGAAGTGTAAGGGTGCTGGTGAAATTACAGGCACATGGGACTTGTCAACTTATGTCTCTATTTGACAAGCGCTGTGGCAGAGTCGCTCAGGTCTTTGCGATGTAAAGCTTTGAATGGTACTGCAACTACTATTAATAGGCGTACTGCCATCCACTAAGACGCGGTTAAGTAATAAATGGTCAAATAACCATTTTAAATAGCAATAATCTCAGTACAGAGAACTAAAAAAACCGATCTCAAAAGTACGTGGAATTACGTCTATTTGCCAAGTTTTATTGAAATATCCCCTAGTTCGCCACTATAAAGGACTTGACACTGGAGACAATAAAAATCGGTTCGCACTACTCAAAGTATATTGATAGAAAAACGCCTTGAATTAGAGAAATAGCAAAATCAACCATAATTGCTCTTAAATTAAAGTTTAGGCGCTATTTATAAAAATGAATCTTCATGCGTGAACAGCCACCCTTAGAGGTGGATGATTTTCTTCAAAATGAAATGGAACCACTACGGAAGTACCCCTTTTCCAACAAAAAAAGAATCATGAAAATCGGTTCACAAATACCGGAGTTATCGCGTAACATACATACAAAAAAAAGTACATACAGTCGAATCGAGAACCTCCTTTTCTGAAGTCGGTTAAAAATGGAGCACAAAATTATCTTTCAAAAAAAGTTAAAATTAGTTACGTGTTCGGCTTATCAGAACTTACTCTAGCATAACTAAAATATCATCAAACAATTTGAAAGTTCTAAAACTGGGTTACGGTTTTTATGATATCTCAAAAAATCATTTTGTCACTGAGCCATGTTTTAGTTAGCGGATGACAGCCTGTCGCTTAACAGCAGGTATCATCAAAAAGAAAATTCAAGATATACTATTGTTGAACGTGAAATGTTAACATCCACAAGTCAATATAACCATCGTTGTAATATTGAGGAAAACAATTAAAATCTTTGTATTAATAATTATTACAAACTAGTGGAGTAATTTCGTATGAAAAATAATTGAATATCATTTCAATAAAAATTTAAATACAATGAATAGCGACATCTCTAGCCGGGACTGGTAGCTATAAAGGTATAAAACTGACGAAATACTTAAGATTTCTCATAGATGGCGCTACCGCTAAAAAGTCGTTGAAAAAACCAAATACGAAGACATGACAACAAACACATAGAAAAATTCATGATGTCCGCTGGTTCATTCCGTGGCTTTGTTGGTATAGCGTCTGCCACAGTATGCTAGAAGACGTCGGTTCGAAGGAATTTTTTGTGAGTGATCGATCTTTGTAATTAATTATAACGAACTAATGGAGTAATTTCACATAAAAAATAATTGCATATCAATTCAATTAAAATTTAAACAATTAAAAGATTTATCTACTTAACTCGAAATAAGACAAGCTTTTTATGAGCTAGTTCTGGACAAAGCCGTTCTTATTCAAAATTATGAAATTATTAAGTTTTTAGGTTTTCGAGATTGTTACACATAAGAAGCGAAACTATTTTTCCTGATTTAAATCACGTATATTTGTTTTTTTCAAACAAACCAACGTTTCGGACTCTTTACAGGTTCCATAGTAAGTCAACCGTGTCCATGGGACCTGTATAGGATCCGAAACGTTGGTTTATTTGAAAAAACAAATCAACGCGATTTAAATTCTGAAAAATTGTTTCATTTCCTATATGAAATGATTTCTACCCTTTTATTTTTAAATATATATGGCAAGTTGATATTTCTTTAGATGTCTATAATAAACTTTAAGCTATTTTTTAAACGTTAGTGTTAATTAGTTTTTCACCGGTTCTGAAACAACGTTTTGTGTTGATACACTATTGTATTTACGGTGTGATATCACGGTTATCGTCTAACTGGTAGTTCAATTTACCAACACCGCTTGAGCAATACACTCTGCAGTTACGTACATTTAACACTTACGTCATATTACTACTGTCGAAATTATAAGGATTACGGTACTAATTTTCTAAAGTTCAAACTTTGTATATGATATATTGGCGACCTACATCGTATCAATTCTATTAAATTTCAAATTCTTGTTCTCTTTTTGGAACTGACTGTACCATTCAAATAATAAAGAAATTGAGAGTGAATTTTGAAACGTTACGAACCGGTTTTAATTTGTCTACATCTTCAATAGTAAGTCTATTGAAGTTGACGATAGCATCGGTTTTCATTCTTTTATATAGTATGTTTTTTTAATGGGACAGTATGGGGACATCCGAAAGTATAGGAGATGCAGAGAAACTGTTTTAGGAACCATTAAGTTCTTTGTTGTGAAAATAATTTTGGCATAGTAAATTTTTTGGCCATAAAATTGAGTTTTTTATTTAGTTCTGATCGACTTAATTTCATGTAAGGATCATTTCATTGTATTGGAAGAAAAAAATCTCTACAGCAGAAGATGGTTTTAGAAAATGTTTTTGCTACAAAATGAATAACATTTTAGTCAATTTGACCAATTTCTATTGTCACGATTGTTTCTTCCGATACAATGAAATTGTCCTCGTAAGAAATTGAGTCTATCAACATTTAAAAAAGTCAATTTTATCAACTTTGTATGAAAGAATATTTTATTAAATTTGACTAACTTCTGCTGTCCCATTTTTTGTTCCAATACAATGAAGCGATTTTTACATGAACCTGAGTCTATTAGCATTAAACGAAATAAACAATTTTATTCATTTTTATGGACAACTCACGCTTGACCAAAAAAATTACTATGCCAAAATTGTTTTCACAAAACAAGACCTAATAGTTTCTAAGACAGATTCCCTGTATATCTTTTGGCCTCGGAATTTCCTATACTGTCCCAGCTAAAAAAACACACTGTATTCTATATCTGTTGGTACTCTATTTCGTTCATCTGCTCCGTTTGACCAAATCAATTAGATATTTGCACAATAAATGCGAGAATAAGAAATAAAAAAACATATTTCTGTACAGAACAAACTTTTATCTTGATTGTTTAGAAATGCCATCGAAAAAAAACAGCTCTCACTTATTTATTTTAGGTTATAAAAGCCTTAAAATGGTGCAGCGATGACTAAGCAAGAAGGCAATAGTTGTACTAATAACGGTGGAGATCAAACTGACCCATATTCCAGATGAAACCGGTTTAGACCCTGTTTTCATTCCGTTAGTAACATTCAGTTAACTAGCGGATTTATTTTGTGTTTGTAGATGTTATAAGAAAAACTATTATCGTCTGTGTACCTACCTTTTTTCAGGCTAAGGTGTCTGAGCCAAACCAGACCCTGTACTTACGTTCTCCGTCAAATGTTAGAAAAAAATACTGTTAATAAGTAATAATCGTCCAAATTAAAAGAGGCATGATGCCAATGAAGCTTCATAGTTAACATTGTCTTTTAATTTTGTCGGGTGTTACTTATTTGACAGTAATTGTTACGGACAGATTAGACCCCCCAGATCTTTACACGGAATTAGACCCGCCGCGGTCCCGAACCGACTCGCGCCCGACTCGCACCCGCTCGCTATGTGTGTGACGCTTATGTTAATATTCTTTTTAAGTTGTAAGGTAAGTTCGAATACTTTCTTCAAGACACACCAATTCAATGAATAAAATCATAAACGCGGATAAATGTCGAAGTAAAATAATAAAAGTTTAAGGCTCAATGCTGCCGTCCCCTTACTGCCTTTTAATTTTTAACTGCCTCTGTGGCCGAACGGTTACCATGCCGGACTGCCAAGCAGAGGTCCCAGGTTCGATTCCCGGGCCGGGAGAAATATTGTATGGCCTACAGTTATTTCTCTCGTGAGTTTGGGTGTAATTTGTGATTGTCTATGTGTGTGTCCATGGCACCCGCGACACAGGGTTTCCCTAGTGCGGGGCTATGTTGAGTGTGTGCGTTATTATTACTAAAACGTGGCTAAGTTAAAAACGAACACATTACCTAATTTCAATTATTTTTAAAAGAGAATTTTATGCTCTATTATTTGCTATTTAAAACGGATATTGGACCATTTGTCAATTAGCCACGTTTAAATTAGTAGACGACAGCATATGTTGTCAGTTTACAGGCAGCTGGTGATTCGAATCGATAAATATTCTATCGACTATCGATTAAATGCAACTTTTAATTTACAGCATATCACTTTTTTTTGTAAAACCATTAGTTTGTTATTACTATTAATAGAAACGTAGCTTAGTTGTGAGAGCGATAGCCGAGAGAGTAGTTTGGCAGTGGTTTCAAGTCCAGCCAGATCAAAGGAATTTTTCTTTGTGTCAATAAAGTCGATTAAATATTGGTTATGGTTACGCAATAAATGCCCGAACTTGTTTTATTTAAATGTAAATTAAGATGCATAAAACGTAATAAAGTATATAATAAAAATCAATGTCAACTTGAAAGAATACGATATTACGAACACGAATTGATTTCGGTACCAATGGATGAAAATAAGGAGAAAGACGGTGGTAAAAAAATTATGAATCAATCACGTCATAATAAAACTTTATCGCCTTTCACAATCTATCGATAAAACTGTCGGTAATCACTTGTGTCGAGGAACTCTAAAATAGGTTGGATTATGATAACAATGTTCATAATATGAATCACTGGCCACATACACCAGACTGTTTAATTTGATCGTCTTTAGATTTCGATTGAACTTTCTGGTATAAGTGGCCAATGTTTCATATGAGAAAGATCATAATTCAACTTTTATAAATATACCGATATTGTATGAACTTGAAAGAGCTTTTTTAAACCCAATTTATTCCCAACCGAAAGTCTGTACAAAGAGTCGAATCTGCTAACAATTAGACAGCTTTACTTGTTTTCCATTACTCTTCATCAACACTCTAAAACACATCCCCAAAGCTCATTAATATGGACCAAAAAGAAGACACTACTCCGCTTGTGTTTCACTTCCAGTTAGAACATCATTTGCTGAAAAATTTTTGCGTTTTCGGTCAGGCAGAGTGTATAATTTACTAAAAACAAAACTAGGTATAATAAATTTGTCACAATATGAAAAAAGAATGTTAAAAAGAAAATCTACTTATACTTACAAACACTAAGCTATGATAACACTTTGACTTTGATAATTGAGATCACAAATTAAAGTGAACATGCGCACAAACCAACACACACACACACACACACACGCACACGCACATGCATAAATATCAGGATACAAGAGACTATTAGATATTAAATATTTAACTAGATTAAATGGATGAAGTTTAGTTCACCCAGAAAGCGGGGAACATCCTCCTTTGTAAGCATTGACTTACAATTATATGGACGTCGGGTCCGCGCTAAAAAGTGTCCGAACTTATAGGGCGTTAAAATCGTATACAGAGCGTCATTCACGCTTTAGTCTTCGTTTGTTCGACTGACAGCGAAGCAAGCAGAATTAGACAGTACTGCGATGACACTACAATTTAAATTCAACGTTTTAGCTTTTTCATATTCCTTTACATGTCACTACGTTTAAATAGGTTGACTTGGGACATTTTTTTCGTGGTTTTTGTATTAGACCCGTCGTCCATTTATTTGTAAGTCAATGTTTGTAAGGCAATGTTTGGCAAGATTGCCAATTCAAAGAACGTACTGGACTGAGTTTCAACTTTGAATGCAGCTAATAAGTTCCCTGAGTAGGTTTCCTTGTACTTTTGTAATTTTGTCATCAGTTCGCTCGCTATCCTAGTTTTGGAGGTGTGTTAATGCCAATGTATTGATGCAAGTAGCCACGTAAGAGCGGTTACACATGGCTACTTTTAGCAACGATGCAAACACGCGTTTGTGAAAAGCGCAATTGCATCGCCACACTTGCGATTAATAGGTGATTGCATCGATGCAAACGCGCGAGTGCATCGATAAAAACGCGCGATTGCATCGATACAAACGATAGTCTATAAGGTTATCTGAGTATGTTTATACATATTGTTTTGTTTATAATAAACATATAAAATAAATAAATCAGTTATTTAATAAAAAACGTGCAGGACATTTGCATCGTTGCTTAAATTCCCGCGTGTTTTTAAAGGCAGGTTAGTGACTGCATCGCGTTTGCCGATGTAAGTCGCCGTGTGTGACCTCTCTTATTGCGAGGCAATACCAGTTTATTTGAGAACTACCAAACCAGTGTCCGCGTTTTAGTCAGCATAGAATTAATTTTCATAGTTTTATTGGTTTTCCATAAAAAACTTTGGTTTTCTATTTCACCCCTTTTGAGATTTATTTTTGTAACAAAAAGAGACCTATGTTCTTTTCCTAGGTTAAATCTATCTTTATACCAAAATTCTTCAAATTTGGTTCAGCGGTTTAGGCGTAAAGACGTAAAAGAGATACTTTCACATTTATAATATAATATAAGTTTGGATTAGTATTGGTCATAGAAAAATTTCCATTTTGAAACAATCATGTTATTCCGGATATTTTTCCAATATTTTTCCTTTAATTTTCTACAATTGACGTTAACATCTGTCAAAAGTTAAAGTTACTGAACGAAACCGATGGAGCCATTGAAAAGGTTTTTGTCGCTGTTGTGAAATCATTATAGATCTCATTTTTCCATAAGAGGCTTTTAGTTATACAAGTTTACGTTCATTTTTTCGAATATTTCGGGATTTTTTCCGGAAAAATTTCTACTACTTCAAAATTTTTGGAAAATTACCCAACAGTGGTTTGGATTAACTGTGACGGCATATACTTATGATTTTTAATTTCCAGAAAGTAACGGGACGAACAAATCGTGGGCCTGTTGTTAAGCGACACGCCTGTTCATAATAAATTATAACGAAACAACTCACCATAGCCCCGCACTAGAGAACCCTGGGTCGCGGGTGCTATGGACACACACATGGACAACCACAAATTACACCCAAACTCACGAGAAAATTAAATGTAGGCCATACAAATATTTCGCCCGGGAATCGAACCTGGTACCTCTGCGTGGCAGTCATGGTAACTACAGCTACGAAGGCAGTTGATAGGCATAGCAGTTACAGCACCACTCAAAGCCTTAAATCGCAAAAATCTGATATCACTACTATGCCTGTCACCCTGAGACCTAAGTTGACAAGGCCCATGTTGTAATTTCACCAGCACCCTTCTAAACTGAAACGCAGTAATGATAAATGCAGAAATAGGTAAGGTGGCAGTACTTCCCTGGACGAAGATTATTGCGAGGAGCTCTACCATTACAAAAACTATACATGGTGATTGAATTTTTTGCAGTACTTCCTCAGTGTACATCAAACACAATACAAAAACTTGTACCGAGTTTCTTAAAAGAGAAGCAGACAAGATGACATTGAAAAAGCAAAAATAATTTTCACTGTTTATTTGCGTAACTCAATGAATATGCAGTTAGCGAACTAGTTCAAGAACGTTTTAACTTTTACCTCCAAATCTGAATGTAAACCATTCGAGTTTTTGGTGATAGGAAATAGTTAACGTTGTAATTTTTAACTCACGATGTTTGACCACCATGATATTTAATTATTTTTGTGAAATTACTCCACTAGTTTGTTATAATTACATATAATTATATTTATATAATTACATTTAAGAGTACATTTTTTTTTATTGGCAATTTATTGTTTAATTGTTTAATTTTATTTCATAAGATTCTCCTAAAAAGTATTTATAATATTAATAGTATCCACGTTCATAATTAGTAGTACTTTTTACCTGAAATACAGGAATTTCCTAGTTCAGGTACATGTGTTATTTTTACATTAAATCGCATAAGTAGTCTTTAGTTTTCTCTGTACATTATGTTACTGAATAAACAATTTTATTTATTTATTTATTTTATAATTAATAATACAAAGATCGAACAGTTAGAATAAATCCTTCGTTTCGGTTGGATTCGAACCAACATCATCCAGCAAACCGTGGCAGACGCAACGCCATCTAAGACACGGAATGAACTAGCGGACCTTACGAATTTTTCTATGTGCTAGTTTTTGGTTTTTAACGACTTTTTTGCCACAGTGCCTTTGTGAAAAATCTTCTTCTTCACTCAATTAATTTTGAAATTTATTCATCAGCAAGTCAGAACAATGACTCATGGAAAATGTTTAAAGACCCGTATTGGACACATGCCCAGCAGTGGGATGTATAATGGAGTTGATGACGAAAAAGAAACTTTTAATCCGTCTCTATAAATACGTAATGATAAAGAAGTAATCTCTAATTAGTAAGGGTAAGTAAGACATAATATCTATTGTCAAGTCAAACTAAGAATCATTTTGAAATATCTAACTAAAAAGTCTTAAAAGAAAGCACAGCTTAACTCTTTGTTTCTCAACGTGAAAAACTATATTAAACAAAGTCAGTACGTGTGCGCGCGCGCCGATTTCTAGCCGCGATTGTTAACCACTTTCACCCAGTGAAACCGTGTGTTTTTAGCCATTGTCGGCTCGGCTGCAACGGTCGACTGTTTCAAATATCGAATGTTGATTTTGAAATACGAATGCTTTTATTCTTTATAATTAATATTAGAATTTTTTCAGAGGACTGTGAATGTATTTTTTGTCGAAGGTTACAATTTTTTATTGACTGAAATAAAAAATATATAAATTATATTATAAATATTAAAAACTGTGTTAATTGGTCAAATGCGGATGTTTTAACGCCTAATTATTTAATTTTGTAAACTCGTTTTCTGACTTTCTAATTTATTTTTAAAACAATGAATGATAAAAATTTGATTTTAATTAATAACATTTAATAACTTACCATTTTCTCGAAATTCCCAAAAACAGAAAAGCCTCCAGAAATATAATCGCACTAAACTAGCACAGCTGCACAAAAGTCACACACGATTAAAAATAACACAAAATTTAGATTCACTTACAACTAACGATCGATAATTCGCTAACTATACTGTAATCATCACTGTCCTGCCGTCTGTCCGTGGTAAGAGACAGTCGTGGACTGACCGAAAGTTTTGCTGTTAGCAATTCCGTCGGCGCCTGCGCATGATGCACCGACCCAACTGTCTTGATACTTAGAATTTTTAGTGGTTTAAAAATGAAAGTGATAGTTTTGACAAGTTGCTGCTGCAAGCTGTGAATTTTAAATTGTCTCACTAAACTCACGCAGAGGTTCGATTCTCGGATTGGGAGAAATATTAGTATGGCCTACATTTATTTCTCTCATGTATGTGTCCATGGTACCCGCGACACAGGATTTCCCTAGTGCGGGACTATGTTGAGTGTGTGCGTTATTATTATTATTATTACATACATATGGTATAAAAATTATCACAACATCATCAATATCCACACGTGTTCAACCCCTGGTTCCTCTTGAAGTAGAAATAGTGGACACTACATGTCTTAGACGAATTTCATAAATAATTTAATATAAATAAAAATTTCTTCAGGATATTTTTATCCGTCTAGCAAGTGGTAATCGGTAAAGATTAAATTGCACATTATTCGAAGACCTGGTGCAGGTCACTTTGAGATGAATCGATCCCATGACCTCCAGGGATGAAACCGTTCTCCCTTCTTCTTCATGTCGATAAACAATCTTCGATATTAATTGAGATAACCTTCAGAATTAGTTTTAGGTGACCTTATCAGGCGCATGACTTGTTCATCCCGTCACTAGATATTATATAAAATAAGACTAACTTACTTACTTTAACTGTATTAACTGTCTCCGTGGCCGAACGATTACTATGCTGGACTGCCACGCCGAGATCCCGGGTTCCAATGGAACCGGGCCGGGAGAAATATTTGTATGGCCTACATTTATTTCTCTCGTGAGTTTGAGTGTAAATTGTGGTTGTCTATGTGTATGTCCATGGCACCCGCGACACAGGGTTTCCCTAGTGCGGGGCTTTGTTGATCGTTATTATTATTGTTATTACTGCTTTTAGTTAGTCACTATTTATATAAATGGCAGGATTATATATTAAACCCTAATTTGATATGCAATCATAGTTCGTAGGAGACAAGTTGTTAAATTATTTTCAACAACATTAAATCAGTCAACTTATAGGAACGAGTATCTGATAAGGAAAGGGCTGTAATCCACCTCGCTGACTCAATGTGGGTTGGAGACGCCACACGTTTTTCAGCAGTTGTAAACCTTCTTCGAGGTGCAGGTTCCATCACAATGTTTTTCTTTACCGTTTGAGACAGGTATTGCTACAAAACATTCACTAATGTACGTCAATTAAAAAATTATTGAATAAAGATCGTTCTTCCACTGTGTTACCACAATATTCAATCCACAATTTTCAATTTTCAATTTCAATTTACAAAGTATCAAAACGAATAACTCCGTGTTTATAACAAGCTTTTTGTCGCAGTAAAAATCTGTACGCACGTTTCCTTTCACCCCTTATGAATGTGACCGTCTCAGCTAATGAGACGTGAATTATAATTATTATTTTATAAATTGTTTAAAATTAAGATCTATTTATTATTATATACTTTCAATGTCAGGTCAATTATTTACAAATGACGAATTAGTAATGAAGTAACAAGATTACACTTTTTGTTCTTCGTAGTCTTAAAAACTAACGTGTTTTTCTTTAAAATTTTCCTATTTATTTTTTTGCGACTGAATAATAACATAGTATTTTTGTTTACTATTTCAGGGCACACCCCTTTTTTTGTAAAAGTACGTATATTTAACCGACTTCAAAAAAAGGAGGAGGTTCTCAGTGCGACTGTTCACGCATGAAGATTCATTTTTATAAATAGCGCCTAAATTTCATAGTAAAGAGCAATTATTTTAATGGTTGATTTTGCTATTCTCCAATTCAAAGCGTTTTTCTCTCTCAATATACTTTGAGTAGCAAGAACCGATTTTTATTGTCTCCTGTGTCAAGTCCGTATAGTGGCGAACTAGGGGATGAATCCGGGTTTGCGTACTTTCCCTGTAACCGATTTCAATAAAACGTGGTAATTATAATATGTGATTACACGTACTTTTGTGGTCGGTTTTTTTAGTACTCTGTACTGAGATTATTTGAGAAACAGTCTTGTACATTATTTCATTCCAAAGTATCCACCACTTTAGAACGGTAGCTTCATATTTTAACCTCTAGTTGAAAGTAATAAAACGGCCATACGGTTTTAAAGAAACGACACGATTATTAAAGACAGCGATATTTTTATGGACATAATAATGACACGTGTGTATGTTCCGCGAAATTCGCCTGCTTATGGTTTTAAACCAGTCGCTAGATACAATTAACTAATTACCTTGTTATCGTTCTAAAACTAATGTTATGTTGCCTACAAATTACGACAAACAAGATTATTAATTTACGCTTTTGTTAGAATATAACGCAGCTATTAAAAGCATTCTTTTATATCAAGTCGTAGTTACTCTCTTTATCACTAATTTCAGGAAATATGTCAAGTTTTAGTACATTTTTTTAACAATTATATCTATGTACGGGTTCGTCCAGTGAAGCCCTCCCACTTTACCTATTTCTGCCGCCAAGCAGTAATGTGAGCATTACTACGTTCCTGTTTGAAAGAGTAAGGGTGCTGGTGAAATTACAGGCACATGGGACTTGTCAACTTATGTCTCCGGGTGACGGGCGCTGTACTGCCACAGCGCCCCTCAGATGTTTGCTGTAATTAAAAAAATATAGTCGAATTAAAATCCTTATCTGTGTACAGAATAAGAGACGCACAATGAGCCATGGAGCGAGACATGATCAGCATCGAACTTATAGATCGAGTTCCGAATTCCGTAGACGAACTAAAGTCCAGGACATAGGAAATCGGATAACGAGTTAAAATGGAGCTGGACGGGACATGTTCCGAGACGTGGTGAACACAGGTGGAGTAAGGCGATAACCAAATGGTGGCCAAGAAATGAATATAGATACGTGAGACGTCCTGTAGCGAAATGGGTGGACGACATTGTCAAAATTGCGGGCAGTAGATTAGCACAGAATCGTGGGGGATGGCACAAATTACGGGAGGCCTATACCCAGCAGTGGGTGAAGTTGGGGTGTGGATGATGATGAGATCCTTCTCTTTTTTCAAGTCAGTTAAAATTATAACTATTTTAGTGGGCGCCATGTTCGATTTCATAGCGAACGGAAATAAAAAAAAAAACGAAATAAATCAACAACGCAACTCTGAGCGGCGGCAATACAACTGTTATGGACAGGCGCGTCGCTTACCATCAGGCGCACGCTTGTTCGTTCCGTCAATTGGTATCATAAAACCTAATGAAATTACAGATATAATACATGAGACTTGTCAACTTATGTATCAGGGTGGCGGGTGCAGTGGCAGTGCCCCTCAGATCTTTGCTATTTAAAGCTCTGAGAAATGTTATGGACTGGCGTGTCGCTGACCACCAGGCGCACGACTTGTTCGTCCCGTCACTCTGTATCATAAAAAATAAATTTTCAAGAAAAGAATATGTACGCTTTCACTTTCAAACTAATTTCTGTGAAAAGTGAGTAAACAAATTAATTGCAATCAACTGATGTTGATTATTTTTTGACAAAACAAATTAATTGCAATCAACTGATGTTGATTGCAATCAACTGATGTTGATGATTATTTCACCGCCGGCTGAACGAATTGATAACCAAGAATGAATAAGCCCATCCAGGAACGTTTTTTATTTAATCACTGACTAAATCGGCGGTAGAGGTGGTTCCCAACGTCTCCCTTACGGCTAAAATGCCGACAAATACAATAAAAAAACATTGCGGAAATTAGTACGCTATTACATTAAGTCCTTGGTTTGGTTTTCCGTTGACAGCTCAACTGGTTATTATCATGTGACAGTGTTCACTCGCGTCGAATCAACTTCATATAATTCAGTAGCGTCGTCTGCGATCGATGTCTGCCATCTGTCGTCTGCCGCGTCTCTCGCAACAGCACCTTTAGCTGCATTTACAAATTCAGATTATAAGATAGATTTTGAAACAGTTTCTACACTTGTAGTTTCATTGTGAACGATTTGTAAATTGGGACTTAAATGTTTTTTTTTTATAAACCCACAAAAGGTCCTCAGTAGTGGTCCCATTTAAATTTGAAGAAAATATTACATCTCTAAGGGTGGCAAATTAGGGGATGAATCCGGTTTATTGGATTTCGCCACTTTCCGTTAACCGATGTCAATTAAACTCGGCAAATACAAGTAAATTCCTCAAACTTTTGAGTTTGGCTTGGTTTTTGCACTATTAATTTTATTTGTGTTTTGTTTGATTTTATTGTCTCTATTTGTTTATTTCTTTATATTATTGTGCGTGCTTGGACAGAACACGCAGCGTGGGTCATCCACAAGCTGGACTGGTGACCTGTTGAAGGTTGGGGGAATCTGGTCGATACAAGAAGCATAAGACAGGTCGTTGTCGAGATCTCTGGGGACGGCCCATGTCCAGCATTAGACGTTTTTTGACTAAAATGATAAAGATGGTGTGTGTAACGGTGTCTATCATTGACTTACAAATAAATGGACGACGGGACGAAAAAAATGCCCCAAGTCAACCTATTTAAACGTAGTGACAGGTAAAGGAATATGAAAAAGCTAAAACGTTGAATTTAAATTATAATGTCATCGCATTACTCTCTAATTTTGCTTGCTTCGCTGTCAGTCGAACAAACGAAGACTAAAGGTGAATGACGCTCTATATACGATTTTAACGCCCTATAAGTTCGGACACTTTTTAGCGCGGACCCGACGTCCATATAATTGTAAGTCCGACGCACCAAGAACGCACTGTAATTTTGACTTGTCCGGTCTACAACACAAATGTGAATCTGGGAAATGAACCTCATGGACAACATTTTTTTTATCCAAAACGTGCGCATTTGAACTCCATCTTACCTGATAGAAAGTGACAATGCAGTCGACGATGTAGCATGCACACCTAAATAATGCCTATTCACTCTCGCCTTGAAAAGGCCCAAGTTACAGC
Source organism: Hyposmocoma kahamanoa (assembly GCF_003589595.1). NCBI lineage: Eukaryota > Metazoa > Arthropoda > Insecta > Lepidoptera > Cosmopterigidae > Hyposmocoma > Hyposmocoma kahamanoa. The sequence goes on along the minus strand of NW_020653409.1, from coordinate 1,315,083 downwards.
ATTCAGGGCATTATGTTTGCAGGCCAGGAATTCCACCCCATAGCCGTTCGTATATAAATATGGAAGCATAACGCTTCACGCGACGCTTTGGAATATCCAAAACCTAGGGATAAAACTCCAAACTACTTCTAGTCCCCTAATGATGGAAAAGAATTAAACCGTGTAATTCCATCGCACAATCTCCGTGATAATATCTAATAGATTACCGATAGGCAGGCAACATAATGACAGTGTTCAAGGCTTTGTAGCTTCGCCTCTACTAAATCCGAATCATCTATAAGCCTCTTGGCACGCTTTTGAACTGAATCCAAGGTGGACAGTTGGTATTATTTTGGCAGAGCCATCCCATACGTGGCATCAGCACTCCATGCATGATCGGATTTGTGCTTGGTACAGTCAAAGCAACTGTCTCGTACGAGAAACAGGGCAGCGAAATTAACTCCGAGGTACTATAGCCAGAACATCCAAATTACGTCCAGTTTATAAAAGTATGTTCCTCTTATTCTTCCTGTCGAAAATCGTATCCGAAACCTTCTCATCTAGGGACACTGTATTAACCGCTAGGCCATAGTGTTAACGACGAGGTTATCGAGGTCATCAATTTTGAACTCGAAACTCAATGTTGCAGTTTTCATTTTTTAACAATCACATTTAAAGGTTATAAACTAGAATTTGAAGCGCTGTATTCTTTTTCAAATTTCCAATACGACCTCGGTGGCCTAAGGGCTTAAGATGTTTAAGATGTGGGCGCTGGGTGCGGAGGTCCCGGTTTTGGTTCCCGCTTGGACCAATTTGGGAAATGATCTTTTTTAAATTGATTCTGGTCTGGGTGTCCTAGGAAAGGTTCTAGAATTCCGTGGCTCTGGTACTCTGGTACTTTTATAAAACGTTATTCATTTTGTATGAAAATATTTTTTATTAAATTCTACTTCTGCTGTCCCTATTTTTTTCTTCCTATACAAAGAAGTTATCTTTATAAGAAATTCAGTCTACTATCATTAAAAGAAATTGTCAATTTTATTCATTTTGCATGAAAAACATTTTAGGAAATTTGACCAACTACAATGAAATTATTCCTTCATGAAACTGAGTCGATCAGCATTACAAAAAATGCTGATCAATTTTATTCACTTTCATGGGCAACTTACGATTGATCAAAAAATTGACAATGGTTCCCAAGACAATGTCCTTGCATCTTCCATAGTTTCGGATTTTCCCCTAATGTCCCATTTACAAAAAAAAACACTTTGTATAGCACAGAGACAACAAATACTTATAATAACGCACACACTCAACACATTTATATGACTGACAAAACGAAAATCTACATTAAAAGTATATAACATCAAACGCCACGACATCAGGGATCAAAAGTTAATCCAACCTTTCCAACTGGAGCCTAACCTTGTACCTTGAAAGTCAATCTGAAAGTCAAATTTCACTTTGTCAGATTTTATACATTTTTGAATCCCAAATTTTTGGGTTTCGTGTTCTGAAGTTCAGAAATAGATTTATGAAATGTTTTAGATTCAACGTTCACAACGAAATGGATGGATGAATGGTTATATTTGAATCATCTCATATTTTACTTAAATAACTTCTAACTTCACAATAAATAAAGAAATATAAAAAAACACAAAAAGCGGATGCAGAGAAATAGCTTCACGATGTTGCTTGAAGATTAAAAGAAACTTGTGCCTCAATTACTGTGAAATGAGTGAATAAATGAGTGGTTTATCACACGACTATCCATAACAGTTGCACTCAACTTAAATCGCAGAGATCCGAGGAGCACCGCCACTGTGCCCGTCACCCTGAGACATAAGTTGACAAGTCTTATGCGCCCTTAATTTACCAGTATCCCTAAACATACTTCTAAGCGAGTTTCATCGCAGATCCTATCTTTGATCCAGAGCTAGGTAGTGGTTAAGAACAAGTCCATTCAATTAAAAAATAAAATAAATTACTGAATAAAAAACAGTATCAAATTTGGAAGATAAAACTTACTGCAAAGGAAATAAGTTTAGTAGCAATATAGCTTCCTGTGAAAAGGTTCGTACAAGGAAATTTTGCCACCTTGCCTACTTCTGCAGCCAAGTTGTATTGTAAGCATTACTGCATTTCGGTTCTGAAGGGTAAGTAAAAAGGCTGACATGTTCAATAGAGATGAAATCTCTAAATAAAAAAGGACATAAATAAAGTATTAATAAAAAAACAGAAAATAGGTATTTCAAAATTATTATTTTTTAAATAAAATGTAACTATCGTGTCTTGATCCTTCGTATATTAAAGTATTTGTCCAAAAAAAGAAGTAGTAAAGGTCTTACAAAAATGGTTAGTAAAAACTACTTTCACTCAGCGCAGCTCATTTTGCAACTGGCCTAAATATAGTATTACACTGACAACTACGTATAGTCAACTGATTGTACAGTATGTTAAGAATTTAAACTCTAGGGAATTCAAGTATTTTTTCAAACACATTTATTCTGTCAATTGAGTCACTTTATTAACTTTAATCTATATACTAGATCAACAAGTTAGTTATTTTTAGGTCAGTAAGTATGTACCTACCTATATTTTTTTAAAGGTAGCCCGGAGAGTATTACAAAGGAAACTGGTGGAAATTACATTCAAAGACCGCAAAACGAATGCATGGCTGAGACAGAAAACTACAGTCGCAGATGTCACCAAACGCGTAAAGATCCTATTTTTACCTTTTTCTTTGAACCTTTTTTAATTGTAGTAGAGCTCCTTGTTAAAGAGTTCGTCCACAAAAGTACTGCCTGCCACCTCGCCTATTTCTGCCGCCAAGGAGAGTGTGAATGCGAGCATTATTGCGTTCCGGTTTTGGACTTTTCAACTTATGTCACAGGGTGACGAGCGCAATGTTAGTTTGAAATCTAAAGCTCTGAGTGGCACTTCCACTGTTATGGACAGGCGTATCGCTTATCATCAGGCGCACGATTTGTTCGTCCCGTCACTCAGTATCTATCATAAAAACATTAAAAAACCTTAAGTGGCGGTGGGCTGGTTACGTTGCTTGAAGACATGGCTCTTGGTGTAAGGCCGTCCTCGAATGGAAACCTTGGGGAGGAAAACGCCCCAGAGAGAGACCACAGATGCGCTGAAAGTATGACATAAAGACAGTGGTGGGATTGAATTGGATACAGGTGTTACAGAACTGTGAGAAATGGTACAAACTGAAGGAGGCCTACACCGATATGGTTGAGAAAGGCTAGAATGAAGAAGAAGAAGAAGAAGAAGAAGTGAAGAAATATTGTATTTCCTACAAGAATACTAGACCGTGGACAAGTTTCAATGCCTAAGCTCTTTGTTAACGAATAGGACAGCTGTGAACCACAAATAATAAGACGAACTGGGACGAGAAAGACAACAATAACTCAACTGAGCAAGATTTGGAGCGACAGGAATATCAGAAACAGAACTAAAATATGTCTAATTCGCACACTCGTCTTCTCCATCTTTCTAGGTATATGGTGCAGAGACATGGACACTCGTGTTAAGTCGTATGATAGGCGGAGTGTGACCCAAACCCTCGCCTTAGAAGAAACCTCAGCGCAGCTGTGTGACGTAGAAATGGGTTATTGATGATGATGATGAAAGTGATAATTCCCATATTTGAATAATATTGGCTTTTGAAAGTGATTAAGATTAATGAGAAGATGATCTATATAAAATATATTAATTTTGAACATCCTCTATAAAATGAGGTTCATTTTCAATGCACAACATAACCATGTAGTTAATTTTAAAGTATCAAAAACTTGTCGAAAAATTCACCTTGAGACGTATGTAATTATCTTACAGTTTGAAAGATCGATTATAAAAATACCTATTGCATTTAACATTACAGTTAAATTTGAACTTAACCGTTGTAATATGTCCACACAGCTTTATACAAATTGTAAAGAAAATTAAATCTTGTAATAAGCATTTGTAGTTGACATCTTAAACGATGAAAACACGCCGCGCAGAAGCATTTAGGTATTTCAAATATGAATCGAGACAATCTGCAAGAGATGAACGGGTCACTTAACTCGACTGTATTTTTTGTGTGTATGCGATTACACTCGGCATTTGTGAACCGATTTCCATGATACTTTTTATGTTGGAAAAAGTGTACCTTAAAATTGGTTCCATTTAAATTGAAAGAAAATATTCCACCTCTAAGGGTGGCAAACTACGGGAGGAATCCGGTTATAGTTATTGACAATGATAACTTTTTTATATAAAAGCCGGCATTAAAACTTCTGAAATTGAATTAAAATCGATTACCAGAAAGTACGCAGAAGCTGTGTAATAACCTTTAGTGTAAAGTTTTAGTTTCGTTATAGTTTACCTTGTAAATTACAAATTTTGAATATCAACCGGAAACTAAGTGGCCAGTTTCGGAAACTTTCCGAAACTGGCCACTTACATAAACAATATTTAAAAAGTAATTACAACATTTGAAAACGGAACTCTTTGGCTGTAGAATACAGTTTGTTTCATCTGACTATCACTTGTTTTTACATTGTGGCGTCATTTTAAAAATTGGTTGTCTACATCACCATGGATTTGATCGTGAAAATTTTCGTAGTATGATTTTCTACGACTTTAAGTGTAATTTAACAGCTCAGCGGAGCTTTGCTCGGCTTCAAGCTTCCCTCGGCTTCAAACTGCTTTTAGCGATGAAGCACCATGCAAGACGACTATTTATTCATATACAATCAATACTACATAAACATTTGGGTGTGAAAAAGCTGTGCTCTCGGTAGATCCCACACAATTTGAACGAGGCTCGAAGAACGGATTGCGTCACTTGGTGTAATGCTATGCTTACCAGATTCAACGAAGGGGCGTCAAATTTGGTGTGGGACATAGTAACAGGTGATGAAACATGGATTTATAGTTACGATCCCAAAACAAAGCAGCAATCGAGCGCATGGGTCTTTCGAGATGGGCCGCAACCAACCAAAGTGGCGCTGCTACTCCACACCTCGTATATGCACATAGCCTGTTCTTTACAAATAAACCGTTTAACATAATAAAACGAAGTTTAGTTAGCATAGCGTCTGGCAGGGTTTGCTAGAAGACGTTGGTTTGATTTTTTTTTATTTAACAAACTAGTGAAGTAAATTCATAAAACATGATATGTCATAGATAAAGCGACATCTCTTGTCAGTTGCTGGTAGCTGTAAAGGTACTGGCTGAATGAAGAAATAGATTTAAATGTAAGGTCCGCTTGTTCGTTCTGTGGCTTAATTGGCATAGCCGGCCGGATAAATCCAGCTGGATCGAAGGAATTTTTTCTAAGTGTTCGTTCTTTGTTTAGTAATTATAAAGAACTAGTGGAGTAATTTCACAAAAAGTAATTAGTATAAAATGAAATCAATATGGTCCCGTAAGTATATATAATCCTGTATACAAAATGAATGATCACGACAACTACAGTTGAATAAATAAATTATTAAAACATTTAGTGGATATTTTTAATCTTTGACATCCGTTGACATTTTCAACTGACTTGTTCACCTTGATATAGAGTTGTTGTATTATTGATTGGTTCATTTAGGTGTGATGTTAGATTACGAAACTTACGAAACTACCCAAAGAAATAATGTTATGTAAATTAACATTGATTGTAATGAGTATCAGTGGTTCGTTACGCTATTATATCTCTTTATAATACATTCACACTTATTTCTTAATCATCGGGTAAGAAATAAATAAATCAGTGGATAAAATATCCTTGAAATTTTAGGTGACCACGTGTAATGTAATAAAATATACAAAACGGTTATTTTATGATTTATTTATTCGATTAATGTTAATTTTAAAACAATTATAATTGTATAATTTTAAATATTATATATATCAATCAATTTAAATATATCGCGAGTCCCTGACATACATTTCTTAGCAATATTAATTAGGAAGGTAGATTTACGGGCACGTATTTTAATTGTGGCCATTTTAGGCGCTTCGAAATAAATGTTGTATAATTGCCACCACTTTTGAAATCGACTGTATTGTATGAAAATCCCTAAGCTAACGGGGACATTTTGCTTTATGATACCAATTAACGGGATGAACATGTCGTACGCTAGGTGGTAAGTGACACTTATTAAATAGGAAGGTAGATAATGGGCATCTATTTTAATTTCAGCATACTGTGGCACGTTGAAAATAAATCGAGAACGTCCTCCTGTGTTTGGAGTCAGTTAACTATTACTTCGAGTTTTTGAGTTTGACCTGGTTTTAGATTATAATCTGGATTAAGCAAGTCAGTCAAAAAGCCCATTTCTCCTTGCACCCGCTTTCTTCTTCTTAAAGTACCTCTCCCCTATTGGAGATTGGCCGTCAATGTGGCAAACTTGTCCCAATCCATGGCCAAACGAAACATTTGTTCTGCGTTCGTGTCTCCGGTTCACACTCGCTTTGGAGGCGCTATGATCTCCAAAGCTTTTTGCCTTTAAAATCGATAATCTGTTTAGCCCAAAGTCTTGTATTACCCTTCTTAGACTATGTTGATTACAGCAATTTGGATGCTACTGGTAAATTAACTTAAATGGTTGCAAAAACCTATAAATTTCATCTTGACCTTCATGAATATGACCGAACCTCCCATTGCCGCAGTCAGCTCAAGTAGATTCCCGTTCGTCAACAAAGGAATTTTCATATTGTTTCCATTATCTACAATATTCTACTTAACCCTATGTCTCCCGGGTATCTGAAAGAGCATTTCAGGTTTCTCAGGTCAGGTCAAGCTGAAATGATGGTTCCTTGCTCAACATACTAATTAGTAATTTTCCGGATTAATCGTTCCATCATTCTCACTCTTTCGCTGTTCATGCCATTCATGCGGTCAGACTATGGAACACCCTTCCTTTAACTGTTCATGAAAGTAAATTGGGAGCCATTTTCAAAATGAGAGTTAAGGAGTATTAGAAAGAAAGAAAGAAAATAATTTATTTGGCAACATTTTACAATAAATAATACAAAACAAACACAATCATACATTATATGTTACCAAAACGGTCACCACTCGGCTTTTTTGTAATGAGACGTTGAAGAACGCCTCATTACGCTGGTTTTTAGTGGCGCCATAAATGGACAAAAAGAAAGAAAGATGGCGCCTCGTCCATGCAGGTGGTAAGATAAAAATAAAACAAAATAGAAATATAAAGATTAGGTATAAAACTTAATTACAAATATAAATCAAAACTTAAAATATTAAACAAAACCATAAAAATGAAATAAATACCAAAAATGTGATTATAATGTAGTGTATGTGAGGTGAGTATACGTAGTGTAAGTGAGGTGAGTATATTATTATGTAGTGTAAATGAGGTGAGTATATGTAGTGTAAGAGAGGTGATTAGTGTTAACACATTGTACAATTTGGCTCTGATCACTTTTTAAGAACTTTGCAAGCAATGCACGACTACCTTATGTAATGAGATTATAATTGAGTTGATAATAAAAACTTCTTATAGGCTAATTTAAAAGTTATTTATTATAAATATTACTTACTTATCCATCCACTATTCTATTTATTTTATACGTATTACATTTATTATAAATTATGTGGTTATCTAAGTATTTTTACAGAATTTTTTGTTCAGCACGTAAGGCTATTAAAGAACGTAAGTTGTTCTAAATTTTTATTGAATTGATATTCAATTATTTTTGTGAAATTACTCCACTAGTTTGTTATAATTATTAATACAAAGATCGAACACGGTATAGCGTCTGGCACGGTAAGCTAGAAAACGTCGGTTCGAATCCGGCCCGATCGAAGGATTTTTTTCTGAGTGTTCGATCTTTGTATTAATAATTGTAAGTTATTCTACTTATTAGATCCTGTATTCTTTTAGACATAATCAGATCCATTTGTTTGTATTTTCGTTTAGCTAAATGTGATTTGTGTTTTTTTGGTACAATGAACGATTACTTAAATAAATTTAAAAAAAGAGAGGAGAAATGGATACGGAGTTTGCGTGTCAATAGCCACGGATACAGCTTTAGTCGCATTTTAGAAACTTTAAAACACACACGTGTTAATGTCTCCCAGGAAACTAACCGGAATCAGTACCAGTTTGACCAGACGATCGGAAATGGGCTTTATTAAAAACCCCTATACAGCCTTCCTCAGACTTTCACGGCGAACCGGCCTTTTACTTCCCGTACTAAATGCCGACCTATATCCGCCTACAGTATATTGTGGTCTAAAAAAATGTGTTATGCAAAAGAGTGTACTTGTACTTAATAAAGTTAACTGCTAAATACTTTGGCGACTTAACGAACAAAATAACACTGGGATTTAAGAAGACTGTGAAGCCACCTTTCGGCATATAAGTACCTGAAACTGTTTTAAGCACTTAACATTATACTATTTAATTTTTTTTAAATGTTATTCTTAAGAGAGATTATGCTTATTTGGGGCTTCATATTTCATCTGTCTTTTTAACCGACTTCAAAAATGAGGAGGTTCTAATTCGACTGTATTTTTTTATCTATATGTTACACGATGACTGCGGCATTTGTGAACCGATTTTAATGATTCTTTTGTTGGTGGAAAGAGAGCACTTAGAAGAGAGCAATATTTTCAAAATATTCCACCTCTAAGGGTGCCAAAATAGGGGATTAGTCCGGTTCCGGTAACCGATTCCAATAAAATTTGGCAAATAGATACATCTAGATATTTCACGAACTTTTGAGGTCGATTTTTTTTATTAAAAAGTTACAATTACTTATAAGCAAGATTAGCCCTGAGCCAGTTGTCATGAGTAAAATTGAACGTTATTCCTTTAATTTTAGATGTCTTTTACTTAAAAGAAGTATCCTTATAACAATTGACCCTTATGATTGACATCATAAAAATGTTCAATTTCTTTTCACATTTCGCACCCCTCATGGAAGAATAGCATAAGCGAAGTAAATTCCATGAGGGCTGCGGTTTGATTAGTTCGATCCCCAAATGGGGCAAAAAACTTTAGACAATTGAAATATTTATTCATCAACAAAAAAATTTCGTTTTCCAAACAAATTAAAATGAAAATGTTATTTCGCAACTTAAAAGTCAGTTTTAACTCCAGCTGCCTTTTTTATTTTCTAAGGTGACCGCAAACTCAATATATATTAGTAAAATCTCAGGTAATCACCATGTTATTGTATTTTCTAAGCCATTTTTAGTAGCAGTAGAGGTACTTGTGAAAGAGTTCGCCCAGGGAAGTATTGCCGTCTTACCTATTTCTGCCGCCAAGCAGTAATGAGAGCATTATTGAATTCCGGTTTAGAAGGGTAAAGGTGCTGGTGAAATTACAGGCACATGGGACTTGCAGTGGCAGTGCCCCTCAGATCTTTGCGATTAAAAGCTCTGAGTGGCACTGTTACTGTTATCGATACGCGTATCTACTTGGTATTACAAAAAAAATAAAAAAGCACTAAATTTTGTTCTACTGATATAAAAAAGAGAGATACGTCATGACGCAATGTGAGATCGCGTACCGATGTCGCCACTTTAAGGGTCGTATTCTAGAACTCTACTCAATGCTCAAGTCAGGATTGCACTGAAAACACAAGCACTGGAAATACGACTCTAATGGCAGGGACTTGAGTATGATTTCGAGTGCTTTAAACCATACTCAAATCCTGACTTGAGCATTGAGTAGAGTTCTAGAATACGACTCTTAGTTGTGTGCAAATAACGATTTTGATTGGCAAGGGTTTAAAACATGAAAACAACGTCACATAATTTATTATTTTTACAAAATCAAACCTATATTTACTGTGTAAGATTTATATTGCAGTTATTTCAAAATTTCTTTTCATCCCGGTTCAGCCAATCACCATCAGGTGGCGTTAAAGTTAAAAAAGTTACTTGTGTTAGCTATTACATGTTTAGATTACGCTAAAACTCATTTTTCGTTGTGATCCAAACACACTGACCAAAGTTTTTGTTATTCCGTGATCTTGCATATAAGGCTTAAAATAGTTTGGCGCTATTCGACGAGAGCTTGTACCTATTCAAGCTCTCATCGTGTAGCGCCAAACTATACCTAATCGATAGCATGGTCTAATAACGCAGCAGGACTAATCTCCATGCTACAGACCGTAACTTTCAAAAAGGTCAAAAACCAGTCTTATATCTAAATAGAATTGATCATTAGCCTGGGAGTAGTTTATGTTAAGTAAACATGCTTATCAATAGATGGCATTGTGTTTACAAAGTAATTTAAAAATTAACGCTTGCTAACATGTGTAGACTTCTTCCAAACACTCCAATAAAACGCCGTATTAACCAAACTGATTTATTAAATTATCTATTCCTCCAACAATTTATACTAGAACTTTAAAATATACTCAACAAAATTTGTAACCACAAAATACCGTTATAATTCCTGACCAGTAACTTTAACATTTGATGAGATACGAATGCATAAATTTTTCTTTCACCTCAAGACATTGCCTCGTAAATCCCTTCTTTTTCAATTCCCGCCATTTTTCGCAAGTAGGGAACTAAAAGCAATGTCATTGGCTAGTCGAACCGGTAGATAAGGTGTTCGGACCAATCACAATCAACACCGACACGCCATCTACACGGTAACATTTCGGAAACCTAATATTATCAATTAACAAACTTTTTAAATTAATATATGGAATAAGCTTATTTACCCTTATAATATTTAAATAAATGATAATGAAAATAATTTTTCTATTTTACGATTATATAATAATACACATGAATAGATATAATAACTGCTGCCATCTTTGGGATGGCTCAGCTACATACCAACTGGCCACCGTGCCTTGTAGGTGACTCAGAATTGGTGAAGGCGAAGTTGCAGAGCCTTGAACACTGCCGTAAAGTTGTCTGCTTATCGGTATTTTACAGGATATATCACGGAGAGTGTGCGATGAAATTACACGATTTAATTCCGCCTTCCCCTTTCCATCATCGGGGGATTAGACGTTGGCTTGAGTACCACCCCTATGTTGTGGATATTCCAAAGATTCGCTTGAAGCGTTACGCTTCCACGCTGCACGCTCCACGCTCCACGCTGTGGAGCAGAATTCCCTGCCTGCACACTTGTCCCCTGAATTGTTTTGATAAATTGCAACTTGTACAAATTAAGTATAAAAATAATTATTTGGTACTCGTCGCGACATCTGTTGTACCAATAGGTACTAACTATTAAATAATTGGTCATAAATAATCCCTTATTTTTTCGGATATCTGTTTTGTCCATTTTATCCAGGATTATTGGATCTTGCATAAATAGTATTTTTGTTAATAAATAAACAAACGAGCCTTTTTCAAATCATCTTTTTAAATAATACTTAAGCTTGTCAAAAAAATCAATCACAGTTGACAAGGTATCACAATCGCAACAAATATTCACTCTATTTGAATATTGTTTATTGTTTAGCATTATTACTACTTTGTTGATAAGTTATAGATATGGCCAAAGCAGGGCAAGGGTCGCATGTTAAAAAGCCTGCTGGATCTAAAGTCGAAGTGACAAAGATACTCGTGGACCCCAAAGAATGTCCTTTTAGAGAATTCAGGGACAATGAATTGTCGAATGAATATTGGGGAATGGTAAGTCCTAGCCACAGAAATATCTGAAAGTGAGGAGACTTGGAGATTGTCCATTTAGGACGTCTTCCGAATGAATGATGTTGTCAATGAACTAAATATTCCACTTACTGCTTCATTCATAATGGTAAGAGAAAATGTGTACTGCTAAGGAACAAGTAGGTTCTAATAGAAATTACGCAATAAATGTGAAATACAATAACGCAAAGAAAAAAATAGAATTGCCACGGTTTTTCAAGTCATGTGAATGTGAGTCAAAGAAAGGGTCAAGTAGGTGAAAAATTATTTATTCTTGCTGTGTCCTATTCCGTCCTGCTGCGTCGCCCATCAAATGAAAACCCCGCGCGCTCGTCATCTTTGATTTCAAATCATCCCTCTCTCTTGCACACTCCTTCTCTCTCACTCCCACGTTTAGATACGTTCACCGATCACCTAAATTATAACAATGCATGCGTTCAGATCTAGGTATCCCATTTGAATTATTATTATTTATTTCCTTTATAAAAAATATTCACACTGACCACTATTGACAAGCTTGAAACTCGTTTAAGGAGTCTTTATGTCTATAAAAATGGAAGTATATTAATTTATACGCCGCGAACCCAAACGGTCCGCGGAGTATAGCAAATTAATTTATACTTCCATTTTTATTAAGATGGACTTCCGCAAAGTAACGCCTGAATCTATCAAATTGTTTTGTTGTCTCCCAAAAAGTCCACCAGTGATACGTTCTCGTCGTTCGTCTTCTGATTATGAATAAAGAAGGTTCTCTTTCTTCCAATGACATATTCGTTCTAAAGGCTCGTATTAGAAAGCTTAAATCTCTTTTGCTAAAGAATAAAACAGCTTCTCAGTATAGTTATATGTTTGGAAAACTTGAAACAATAGATTTTAAGGATTCAAGAATGTTTATGGGTGTGATATTTTTTCAGCCGACTCAAATACTTCCATTGTTTAGCTAGGATGTGCGATAGAATATACCCACTACATTACAAACACAAAAGTTACAGTAACAATCTTCGCGCTTGTTATTACTTCTAGTTTTGATTCCGTGTCCGTTTTATTTGTTGTAGATTTGTTCTAAATGGTTTATCATTGTTTCCCGAAACTCGACCTTTTATTTCCTGTAAAATTCATAGCGCTGTTTATAACAACAAGGATACTGGACACCTCAGTTCGCTAGGATTATTCGCTTGACACTTCTGAAAGTCTGACCCTTAAAGCAAATTTTAGGGTACAGCGGCCTTCAGAGCAGTACAAAACCAACCTACGGGAAGCAAGCCAACGCCTAATAAAATGGCTTCCCCGACAACAATAAACCAATACTGGGTAGACGAACAGACTCAACCACTTCCCAGCTCAATAAGAGACTACTTACACGAGTGGGTAAGAGCTGAGGACCTTGCTGCGAATAGATGGGACGCAGAAGTTGTTATTTTTGAGGTATGTTTCCTCACTAGAAAAGTATAATAATTTGATAGAAAAGTTGAAATTTATTATTAAGCATTTATACGTCTTACTGCCAAGAGTCTCATCTAAAGTGAGGATGTAAGCCACTTTTGTGAAATGCAAGTTGAAGACTTCACATGTTTTTTCCAAGAGAATCTTTTGCAAGATGTTTAATCAATATGTTTCTGATGAAAAGCTGCGATGAGCAGTCACACATATACGTAATTTAAACAAGACAAGTTCCATTCCGCAACTGGGTTTTGAACCGGTAGATAATTGAAAACATAATAATAACGCACATACTCTTAGTAGTTATTATTTTTACCTCTTATTTCGTCAATTGAATCGCCAACCAAACCTCAGACGTTCTTGATAGACAAATAAACTCAACGACCTTCTATCTTAGTCCAAGGGTATACAAAAAGATCATAACTCAGTATCTTTCTATGCTGCTGTTGATAGCAATAACAATAAATATATTAATAATAACAAACACACCAATTGCCTAGTCTAAAACTAGAAGAACACTCAAATGAGAACCAATTTAGAAAGGTTCGTTCCTCAAATTCTCTTCCCATCTAGCGTCATTTGACCTAACTACTGGACCGCAGAAGTCGTCAAATGAAGTACGTCATCATCACCCATTATTTGCTGATCTCGAGGTAATTTTCAACAGGATCCGAGGATGACCGTGGTAGACACGCAACTTAGTCACACGCAAGTTCTACATCGATCCACTTACTGCAGAAAAGTCCTGTCAGCGTGTTATATCCTAGAAAGAACTGATTTTACTGTACGTATTCTACAATTTTGGGCTATTAGAATTCACTCCGGGGCGCTACCCAGAACACCCAAATCATCCACCTTGATTTATAGCTCTAAAAATCCTCTACAATTTAATTCTTAATTTTTCGCGATTGCTATTGGAATCGAAACTATTTTTCTCCGGATCTAAATCGCGTACATTTGTTTTTTTTTTTCAAACAAATCAACATTTCGAGCTCTTTAGATCTGTATGTATGGTTCTATAGTTTAAGTTCAGAATAGGTTGGTTTGCATTAACGTAAGACGTAACTGGTTGACATCGAGTATATAACTAGAAATAGAGACGAAATGTCATTTAATTTGTTTGAAAACTAGTCTGTCTTATCATTACGGTGATAACTGCGCTCCGATTGGCCAGCCCTAATTCGAAACTATTGACGGTTGTCGTCAATTGTTTCGTTTCAAAAAGTCCAGTTTAACTTGAGCTTTCCTATAGTGGATGAAAATTGAAAATTATATATTTAATATTTAATTACCGATGTAATGTACTTCCGTTTGTTTTGTAATTAGATGTTTTGCTATTTTTCCCACACCACCGAATGGAACAGCCCCCCATTGTTAGAGATATTTACAATTAATACAGAATATTTTTGGAATATACGGAGACGCACACACAGGTCAGTCGTTGGCGCTGTACTATTTCAGCTTTCTAATTTGTGATTTCAGCGCAAACGAGAGTTGATATTTTAAAGTATATTAGTACCATTTGACTGGTGAGTTTCCAGGGGAGGATGGCCGTTATATACTCGATGCCGGTTGATGACTTCAATTCACGATCGTGCTCCTACTAAATACTCCCACTGATAGGAGAACGAAGACCTTTTTGTCCTGGTTCTTTTACTACACAAAAAAAAAAATTAGGAATCACAATATATTAAAAATGTTATTCTGTTGACTCATGTCACAAAATTTTATGTACAGTTAAACGCAAAAACTATCTCAGTTAGCCGCGACCTGTGAAGAGCTCGTAATGGCGATTTGTTTGAATAAACAAATGTAAGCGATTTCATGAAATGATGATAATTATGATGATGAAGCAATTTAATTCCGAAAAAAATTGTTTCATTACTTCTTCATAACTCGAAATTACATTTAAATTGTAAATATTAAATGTTATAAAGGTTTTTTAACCACAGGTGGAACACCAATGGGATTTATTTACTGCAAGCTTCGGGCCAGAAGGGTGGAGGGCGCGTTACCACATCTATGCACCGGGGATGAAGTCTGGTGGTGGACCACAACATCGGCCTACCTTGTCCAAAAATGGTCAGTAGTTATTTTTATCTTGGAGTATTACAATTGTATTTTAAATTGTAATATTCTAAGTTCAATGTCAAAAGATAAAAGGAAGTAAAATAGCAATAACTCTCTTGTGGAATCGACGCTACCAATTGCACGCAGAAATTGGCCCGTTTGTAGGTTTCCTATGGGATAAATTTCAAAAAGAGTTATAAACAACTTCTGAATTTAGTTCTACCTTTGCCATTCCTCATTTGATCGACTAAAAAGTTCATAGCACTCCATCCTCATGTCGTCGATATACCACCTATTTACACGAAGCTCTTTGTGCCTTCTTTCCTAATTCGTATAGAAAAAGATCGGAATACACTACCCGCATCTATTTTTGCCGAAAAGTACAATTTAGGGATGTTCAAGGTTAGAGTGAATATGCATTTTTTGGACAAACGCGCAATGTCGTTGGTCAAATGGCAGGTTAACATGTGGTGGTGACATTGTGACCAAATGTGTGGCTATGAAACAATTATAAAGTGAGTCACTTGAGTTCACCCATAGTAAAATATTCCTTGAAACTAAATAAGAGCTCAGGAGTGTCAATTAATCAGCTTTGAATTACAGTGTTACTAAAGCAACAAGCTTAAAAATATCATTTAACACGCTATTACCATAAACCATCTAAGCCATGTCGCTACAAAGTCACGTCGTATGGGTGATAAAATTTGGAACTAATTTTATTGGCTTTTTTATGCATAAGTTACAACAAACAAGATACGATTCTGTTGGAAGCTCTGAATTTTACACTAGTATACTTTTTGTCGTAAGTAAAACGTACGTGCCTCATGAGAAGCTAGAAAGTGTCCAAAAAGACACGACTGGAGTGCCTGGTGTCTAAACTTATTGGTAGTGAATGCCCGATTTAATGCAGAATTAATGCAATGGAAATGAAAGCTTAAGAAGCATCGCTGGAGTAACTCTGATGGACAAATTACGGTACAGTGTGATAAGAGAGCATTGTAGCATGGAAGTAGATATAGTGTTAAAGATGGAGAAAGGGTAAACGAATGCAAGAAGATTGACGAAATAGACTTACAAGGCGAAAGTGAGCGGGCAAGTTGGTAAGGGCCAAATGACTCGAACTTACCATGATCAAATTGAGGACGTTCTAACGAAACGCCAAGTTAAGAGTACTTTTAAAGCATATATGAAAGCACTGATGCGTGTTGATGAGCATAAGGATATCTGTCAGGATTATAGCATATGCGTGAAGTATATGTATGTATGTTTGTAAAACAACCAGTCTTTCTCAATCTTTAGGAACGAACATTCTGCATTAATCGTCATATGGTATACATCGATAAAATGACACTTGAGCTCCAGATCAAGATGTGAAAAATAAGCGATATCATAAAGTTCCAGGTTTATTTAAGATATTGAGGTAGCACTGTATATGCTTATCGATCTAACATTTGCGCATTAGTGGGATGCAGACGAAAATCATGAATTTATGATAATATGCCTACGTAATGGTTGTCTCTGATTTTTTCCTAGTATGAAAACGAAAACCATAATGGTATAATTGGCGGCATAAATAAGTTTGTAAGTGTACAATTAAAGGTGACCGAGAACTAGTTCGAGCAAGGCCGACAAGAATCGGTCCCACGCATTGAGACGGTCACCGCTTTCCATGAGATTGACGTGTACTATTATACGAGTAGTTCTTCAATGATACACTTATTTCCAAAAAAACTTGTCGATATCGTTCCTCCAGCCGCACATGCGAACACCCCTTCTGTTATGGCCAACCGTGTTACCATTTCATTGTTATCGATTCTACTCAAATTAAATCGACTACTAATTATTCGTATAAAGTTCTTTTTTTTTTGTTAATATATGTAACATCACGCACAAAAAATTAGTTCAAAATTAGTAACCTCGCCTTGCCGCTAGATGGCGTTGGGATCAAAATAGAACGCGCTATCGAAGTGTTAACTAAATTACCATTTAAGTTGCAACAGAGAATTGCTCTGTGATATGGCCTGTGAGTGGCATTCCAGTACTAACACCGGGTGGGATACTTGGATGAAAGCTCATAGAATCGTCGGCTGCCGCCATCCACCTGGTGGGAGGATGAGCGCGATTACGTCTCCTGTGTCGATCATACAACTACGTCAATAAAAGCCGTTGCTCGTTTGGAGGTTCAAGCGTCTTTCTTCACGCTTCCTCGCTTCGTGTACCTATTACATATGTATGTTTGGTACAATTATTAAATACAAAAATGGAACCCAATGAAAAAAAACCGTCGACCCGACAGGACTGCGGGGATTCCGTCCCCATTGCTTTATCAACTAAGCTATAGGTCGAGTTACTAAGTCGACCAAATTCTTCTATGTGTTTGTTATAAATTTTTCTAATAGTTCTTAGTCTTAATAGTGGGCTTTCAACACCGTAGTGACATCTGTGAGAGGATTTATGAACCCTCTCACTCAGTTGTTAACTTTTCAGTTACCATAAGCCAACGTTGCTTTTTTTACGAATATGTATGTATTGTTGATTTGTTTTTATTTTGTGATATTTCTAGATAGATAGATAGATAGATAGATAAAACGTTTATTTGTTACTACATTCACACGTACATAACAGCAAAAAATAAAAAAAACACAAATAATAAAAAAACACAAACACAAACAGTTTATTTTTATTTCTAGTTTATTTTTTTATTTAAAATTTCAATCAATATATCCACAAATAACTAGTGCTAACACTATTGTCATATCATTTAACACCTGCTGGTTGTGATCTTAGAAAATACACATGGAACATTAACAATATTTTTAGCGAAAATATTGCTTGAGACCGCCTAGGTTCCATACATTGCGTACATATTATCACTTCTTAAAAAAAATTCGCGTTTTTTTCTGTTCCGCGGCAATATAAATTGAACCATAAAGGAAGTGACAAAGCTGGATAACTCTAATACATACGAATGTAAGTTAGTGGCAGCATGAAAAGTACATATTCCTTCAGTGCGCCCGCTTATTTTTCCATGGTACTAAATGACGTGCCTGTCCATAACAGTTGCAGTGTTAATCAAAGCTTTAAATCGTAAGGATCTTAGGGGCACCCGTCACCCTGGGACATAAATTGACAAGTCTCTTGTACCTCCAATTTCACCAGCACCCTTATTCTTTAAAACCGGAACGCAATAATGCTCAAATTACTGCTGGCAGCAGAAATAAGTAAGGTGGCAGTGCTTCCCTGGACGTACTCTGTTTTACAAGAATGTTTCAAGTAGTAAAATTCCCTCGAGGAATAATTATACAGCTTTGTTGTACGAGTACATGGGATCAAATACAAGGAACAATGGATGAATTGGCCTCATTTGTCCATCATTATATCTGCATACGTTCATAGTTACCTCTTTGCAGGTTGTTACTTAGTCCGCTTGTACTACCTCGGCGCGTGGCGCTGCATCTGGGTGTCGGATCAAGTACCCGTCGACGCTAATGGGTCCCCCCTGCTGCCGTTCTCCCCTCTAATACTCCATGTAGCTACTAAACCTAAACAGACTCCCGCTACTGTTACTTCGGGAGTGATACATTTGTGGCCTTTGTTGCTTTGTAAGGTAAGAATGTCAAAGAACATCCCATCATAACTAGTGGTATGGCTGTGCAGTACACGCCCGGATGGACATCTCTCATGACATGTATTTCTATAACGGATAGGCAAACGTAATAATTCGTTTTTTTGCGTTATAATAGGGTTGTAAATGTAG
This sequence comes from Hyposmocoma kahamanoa, assembly GCF_003589595.1. NCBI lineage: Eukaryota > Metazoa > Arthropoda > Insecta > Lepidoptera > Cosmopterigidae > Hyposmocoma > Hyposmocoma kahamanoa. Next base: position 1,296,193 of record NW_020653409.1, on the reverse strand, counting down.
TTCGTATTAATGAGTAGAATCATCCACATTGATATAAAGCACTAAATACCTTTACAATCTAATTTTTTGGTTGTCGCAACTGTTACATGTTGGAAAATATTATTTTTTTCGTATTTAAATCGCATGTATTTGTTTTTTTCGAACAAATCTACGTTTCGGCCTCTTTGCAGATCCAGTGTCTTATTAACCACCCTTGTAGCAAGCATTAAGGCGATTTGCCGTTGATGCAGCCGTTCGCACGCCCGTCGCGCCAGTTCTTTCTAAACCACAATTATAGATAGATAGGTAGATAGATAAACACTTGATTCACTAGTATGACACAAATACAGATTGAATACAAAAGGAAAAACAAAACATTTTGGTCGTAGCAGTGAAATGGCACTGACTCAGCATATGCCCAAGTTCCTTAAGGCGCTGGTTTTCAGTCAGAACCAACGGGAGGTACTAAATCCAGAAGTTATTTGTAATGAAAGATCTAAAAATCTAAACGACTAGGAGGAACATTGTTCATTAAAACAATAAATGTAATAAAGTGTGAATAGTGCATCTAAAGTAACCTCTTCAATACGTAACTGCATGTGCGGATTTGAATATAGGTACATATAAGTGTAACTGTTAGTGAAAATAATGATTGTTAATATATTTTGGTGTAATAACAATTCGCCATCATCGGCACGCGTACGGACGCAATCGGCAATTCGCAGGAAACTGATTCGTTGCCGACTTGTGTTGAACCGCGTTCGGACGAACCGACGCGAAACTAACAACGTCTTTTTTGCTATTACATTGGTGATAAAGCTTTTTTGTCCTCTCGTGAAACGCGTGCGGTTCGGTTCCTCACTACGTACCGCACGCGTTTCACTCTAGCGGCAAGCTCGCGAACCATGGACATACTATGATTTTTGGTAACATTAAGCCGGGCTTATTACCAAGCTGTAACTGTAGCGTGACAGATACAGTAACGAGGCTCTATGAGTCTTCATTCGCTAGAATGACTACCTGGTTATCGTCGGCTCACAGCGAACCACACGCGTTCCGATCGCGGCAAGCTCGCGAACCAAGCACATCACTTACGTTGCTCTGATCCCAAAGTAAGTAGCTAAAGCACTTTTGTTGTGGAAATCGGAAACAACGACGGTGTCACGAACACCCAGACCCGAGACAATATAGAAAAGTTAGTTTTCCACACTGACCCGGCGACATCGAACCCGGGACCTCGGAGATGGCGACACCATGAAAACCGGTGTGCAAGCCGGTCTACCACCGAGGCCGTCAAAAGATTCCGCAACGTTGTCAGTTTGTTTGAAAATACAAATATACCTACGCGATTTAGGGTTGGAAAAACAATATTTTCATTTCCTACGTGCAACAATCGCGAACACCTAAGAATTCGATGATATTAAATCTTTCAGGCTTTTTCAAAAACTAACTGTATCTCACTATTACCTGTATTAGCACATAACACTGTTTTGCGTGTAAACGTGTTACCACAACTCGGGCTTGTTAAGTTTTTGTATTCGAGATGAATTTACGAGCTTCTAAATGTCGCTTTGAAGCACAAAATAAGCTTTGTTAGTTTTCATGTACACTTCATATTATTTCGTTGGTGACATAACAAAAATCTCTCTATTAAAACGCCTGGCCGAAGTCGTATACCATTCTTGTCACGTATATGGTTAATTGCTATTAGAAACTTAGCAGGCGTTCCTGTGTACAACATAGCAAATTAAAATCGTATTGGCTTGATTGATGCCCGGGCAATTTTTAAACTCAACTCTAAGGTACATACGCTAAAGATTGTTCCAAGTGTGAAACCCAGAGTGCTACATGTGACTATTGCTTTTGTCTTTTATGTGAAGAAAATTGCGTTCTAGTAACTAACGATAATATAAGTACGATTTCAAAATCGACATTAAAAGCGTATTATTATTTGTTATAATATTTAGCGGAAAATTTAATTGTCATTATTCTTTGGTAGTTTATTTATTAAGTTCTGCTAAACTTGAAAGTTGTGCAAAGAGGCTTATAGGTGACTTGGATTTAATAGAGGCGAAGCTGCAGAGCCTTGAACATCGCCGTAAAGTTGCCTGCTTATCGGTATTCTACAGATACCGCCTACCGCCTTCCCCTTTCCATCATCAGGGGACTAGACGTAGGCTGAGGTTCCACCCCTGTGATGTAGATACTCCAAGGATTAGTAAGAAGCATTTCGCTTCCACATTTATATGGCAAACAGCTGTGGAATCGAATTCGCTGCCTGCAAACTTATTCTCTGAATGCTATAAACTTAGGCCTTTTTCAAGGCGAGAGTGAATAGATATTATTTAGGTGTGCATGCTCCATTGTCGACTTCATGATCACTATCCATCAGATGAAATTGAGGTCAAACGCACTTTTTTGCAAAGTTGCCTACGAGGCTTATTTGCCAGGTTCACATTTCTGCTATGGACCGGACAAGTCAAATGTATAGTGCGTTCATAGGTGATATTCGCTCTGTATACATCGTTAATATTTCTAGCTTTCTGAGCTGCAGTAACACCGCGTTGAAATTTTCATTCAATAATTATAACTTGTTGCACCGACTTGGTGCCGTAAGCTCCTGCTCCCAGCGCCTCACCATCGGGGAGTCCCATTTAGCTGCAAGGTTGCTAAGGATACTGTCTTATATTCGTGCTACCTTTGTACGATGAAAAAAACAATCCGTGCCAGCCTCAACAAACGTAGTGGAGGCACTTCAGCAAGGCGTCAACTTAAATAGCACCCTAAAAGCATTATTATATTGGACGCGCACTGCGCCGTATGCACTCTGCGTAAATTTGACCCATTGGCTACATGTGTAGAAAGACTGGCAATAATGCTTTGAAAAGCAAAACCTGGACCTGGTCGCTCAAGCGTTCGGGAAATTACGCCATATCTTCTTGTCCAAAATACCACAGTGTCACAAGACAAAAGTCTTCGACGAGTGTGTGTTACCAGTGATGAATTATGGCACTGAGACGTGGTCGCTCGCTATGAGCCTCATAAAAAGGCTCAAGGTCACTTAATGGGCAATGGAAAGGTCTATGCTCGGAGTTTCTTTACGAGATCGAATCAGTAATGAAGATATCCACAAGGGAATCTGAGTAACCGACATAGAATTGTAAAACTTAAGTGGCAATGGCCAGGGCACATTGCTCGCGGAACAGATGGCCGATGGGGCCGAAGAGTTTTCGAGTGGCGACCGCGTACCGGTAGACGTGGCCTGGGCAGACCACCCACAAGGTGGACGGGTGACCTGGTGAAGGCTGCGGGAATCCGCTGGATGCAAGCAGCGCAGGACAGGTCGTTGTGGCATTCTTTAGGGGAAGTCTATGCAGTGATGGTGATGATCTGGTCACTACTACGTGCAAACCTTCGCGCCAACATGTTACACCGCACAGACTCCGCACTGCACCCGTTCAGTATCTAAATTATCATTTGTATCATCACTGACCCAATGCCTCGGATATTTACGTTCCACTTTTTATAAGGGAATATCAATATCTAATGAAACCTACTGATTTTTAGGCACTCCTGAAACTAGCGGCTCCAGAAATGTCACAAATTAATGACGACAGTTCTAACGCTGATACGGAAGATGAAGAAATGTTGGATTTCGATATTTTGCACGCACTTACTGGGTGTATGAGTCAACGTTACTTTTTGCAAGGTACAGGCCTATACCTCTTCTATTTAAGTTTTATTTATAGTGCCATTCCATATCAATCAAAGTCAAAGTCAGAAGTTTATTCACCAAAACAACACTGTATATTATCTATAGTTAAGTAAAATTACACAAAATACAGACTTTATTTATGCAGGTACACGTAATAGTAGAGTCGTTATACCATTATTTTTTTAAGAAAATAAATATTTATTTATATTTCAATTTATAAATTCATTGATTTTATAAAAAGCTTGATTTCCAAAGTTTTGGTGTTTGCTTGGATGCCATTTCCAAGTCAGTCCATTAACTGGTAGTTTATAGTACATACATAGATAGATAGATAGATAAACATTTTATTGCTCACACACAAGAACAAGAATAGTACATAAACAACTTAAAACTAATGTGGGCAAAGGCGGTCTTATCGCTAAGAGCGATCTCTTCTAGAAAACCTTAGAGTTAGAGGAAAGCTAATCGGAGCGGGAGACGTAGTGTGCCAATTTTACAAATATAAAAAAAAATTGTATAAATAAAAAAAAAACAAAATAAAAAACATTAAATAAAGACATAGTAATTTATAAAATAATGATATATTATACCTATGTCGATATATGCATATATAAATATACCTAAATAAACTTATACTTACTAATAACTAATACATTCTAATACACACGTTGCAGACTAGGACTGTGATAAAAGATATTTACGCAAACCGGCTTTGAAAATAGGTAGCGACTTAGAATGTCTGATGTCAAATGGGAGATCGTTCCACAATTTTGCAGCCTTAATCGTAAAGGAATTTTTGTAATACTCAGAGCGAGTATTACAAAAATTCGACGAGGATATTATTCTTTGTATTTACGCCCTGTTTTTACTAATCTTATTTTATTTGCTACTAGTTTATGTTTACTGCTAAATGTTTGTATGTTTGATATCTTATCTATTCTGTGGCAGTAGAGCTCCTTGTGAAAGAGTTAATCCAGGGTAGTACTGCACCTTATCTATTTCTATCGTCAAGCAGTGACGTGCAGTGACGTGAGCTTTACTGCGTTCCTGTTTCGAAGGGCAAGGGAGCTGGTGAAATTACAGGCACTTGCGAACTTACGTCTCAGGTGTCGGCCGCAGTGGCAGTGCCCCTCAGATCTTTGTCATTTAAAGCTCTGAGTCATACGGCAACTGTTATGGACAGGCATGTCGCTTATCATCAGGCGCACGACATGTTCGTCCCGTCACTTATTTTTTATAAACAAAAATATTTGCAAATAATCTAGATCCAGACACGGCATGGAAGCTGATAACATCTGAAGTGCCAGTGTTTGGGTGGGACGACGATGATGACGGAGCGATGTCCAGCACGAACAAGACGAGAAGCACCAAGAAAGCCAGCGCCAAGGAATCTCCTAACGTCAAGGTAGGAATCTGGAAATCTTCTGGATTTCTTTTAATAATCTTGTTTAATAAATGCCAATTGGATTTTTATGAGTGGCAGTACTCAGATCTTTGTGATTTAAGGCTCTTGAATGGTCCTGCAATTGCTAAGGACAGGCGTGTCGCTTACTACCAGGCGCTTGACTTGTTCGTTCCATCGCTTGATATCATAAAAAAACTATTCAAGTAGTCGCTCTTCTATTCTTCTTGTAGGTTTTTACCGCTATTTGAACCTGAATTTAAATAAATTATGGGATAATTAATATTGTTTTTAGCAACGATCCATGCTCTCAGTGTGCATAGAGGACAGTCAGCAATTGCCGCCATATACTTTGCCTGGTGTCAGCCCCGGGTATAGCATGACCCTCGTCGTCACCATGGCCAGGGATGTGCCTTTGAAAAAACCGCTGCCCGAGCCTGGTAACACACCAAACGTTGTATTATTACGTAACTTGTTTCTGTTAATTGTTTTGCCAATTTTATTATGAAAACTAACACGGTTATCACACATTATAATATATAACGAATAAAATACTACGCGAGTAAGTCCCGTTACTTTTATATTATAATATTTTGCCAATATTTTGGGAATAACATCTCATGGAAATATGGAGATTATACCAAAATGTAGGGAGAGGATGAAAAAGTTGTGTAATCTCCCAAAATATATCTGTACCATTACTAAATCTATGATCTGAACACAAATAAAAAATGTTTATTAACTGCCTCTGTGGCCGAACGGTTACCATGCCGGACTGCCACGCAGAGATCCCAGGTTCGATTCCCGGGGCGGGAGAAATATTTACATGGCCTACATTTATTTCTCTCGTGAGTTTCGGTGTAATTTGTGGTTATCTATGTGTATGTCCATGGCACCCGCGACACACGGTTTCCGTATGGGGCTATATTGAGTGTGTGCGTTATTATTATTTCAAATCTGAGCAAATTACACTTCAAATCCTCGTATTATATTCGTAAGTTTTATTCCCCTCAGAAGAATGAGCAACTTAGGAATAACTACTCTAGGTCTTAGAAAAAGTTCCTTTGATCCGGCTGAATTCGAGCCACCGTCTTCTAGTTACCTTACGGAATTTTTTAAGTGCTTGTTGCAAACCTTTGTTTTTTGGTTTTTAACGACTTTTTTGACGGAGCGTCATCTGTGGGAAACTGGCTGAGTGAAGAAATAGATTTAACACAGATGGCGTTACGGCAAAAAAGTCGTTAATACTGTACAATAACTTCCCATATCGGTTGTCGGTACTTCGACAGATATGACCAGGCCACTGCCTCTTCAGTTTCCTAATTCAGCTAGCTATGTCGACGATCTTGATTTTTTGTCTTTTAACTGGTGGACCACGTCGCGGTACCTTGTCCTGTCAGATAGATCAATTCTTTGTTTCTTTCTTTCTTCAATTCTTGTTCTGTTTTATTGATAATTATATTTAAAAGATTATTTATATTAAATTTACCTACAGAGATCCCTCTCTGGAAGACCTACAGATGGCTGGACTGGGCGCGCAGTCACGGTCTTTACGAGGCTTACGACTGTCCTCGCACCAGGTTCGTCAGAGTAAATGGACTGCTAAAATTGTCTTACGCACCTCATCTACTGGAAGTTCAGAGTACCGAGTCGGTGAGTAACGTCCTTTGTTATTCCTCTTAAGATACAGTAAACTTCAATGGAAAAAGCGCTAAAGCTCCCCATGTACGATCAACAGCACATCAAGGTATTACACGTTTGTTCGAATATAGGTTCACAAGTCTTGGAAAAACAAGGGTATTATCTCAAAAACACAGATTTTTCAGAAGAGCAATTTTAAAGATTCTTGTAGCAATATTTCAGCCTCTGTTGTTATTTGGTTTTCCTTACCTATTTGTATTTAAAGCCTTACACATTTAACAGTATTTTCGGATACTTCTTATTCTTATTCAGTTTCGTAGTTTTTGAGAGGATAAATTGAGGAGAGGAGGAATTTGAGAGGAGCATAATATTACTATTTTGAACATATTATAGTATATTTGTGATTCAGATATAAAAGAAGGAATTATTCAATTCGATAAAACTTTGAGGAACACAGTAGTATCTAAAAAAATTGCTCTACACTATAGATTACCATAATAATTCAATGAAATAAAGGTATTACCTTGAAATAATCGTCTTCGTTTTAGAAATAAATATTTTTAAAATACACTTACCTTATAATGAACACGTGCTGTGTTCTCGTGTTAATACCCTGTTCAACTGTCTTGACGACTACAGCTTCGTGTGTAATACTGAATACGAATGTGTTGCTCGATATTTGAGGTCAAAACGTGCAAAAAGTTCAAAGATACTGCCCAGCCTCTCGCGTCATTTCACGTTTGACCGTTATAAGACCTTGTTCATTAGAAAGATCTCGATTTTTTTTTAATAGAACTGCATTTTTAAGTATTGTATAAGTTCTGCATTTTGTGTTGATTCCCTATTACGGTCATTTGAGAACAGTCCCCCGACGCCAGTGCCATCACTTGCAGAGAAAAACCCGCGTGTCTTCGGACCTACTTACTATGAGCGGGTAAACGCTACTCTGAGACTTGAACCATCTGACGAAACATTTAGGCGCCGGCTTTACCTAAGACCTTTTCTTGGAAAATCCTGTATATGAGTTTATAGATCTAAAAATGTAACTCTATTGAGTATTTTCTGTTATATGTTTTAATTTCCATCGCATTATATATTTGTTATCAACTTACGACAATCCTTATTGGAGAATGATATTTGATATGTAATTTAATGCAACAGTATTATTAACAATGAATTGTAAGTTTTTTAATTATTGTGTTTTTTTCTTATAATTTTCATTTATGGTTGATGATTTCAATATAATTTCTTATACTTTGCAATGTAGTGCAATAAAGGTAAAAACAATGATGACAATGCAGTGCAATGAAGATAAAAACAAATAAAGATAAAAACAATGTCTACCTACTTATAAGATTTTTTCATATTTTGTATTAGTTCGTTCGTAGCAGAAGGAATGAATTGCATCGAGACAAACCCATGTAGGGTTTAACGGTGTTTTACGATATTTATGTATACTTTTTTCTTCAAACAATAAAATAAATTAATAAATAAAATAAATTAATAAAATGTATACTGTAATAATATATTTAAGAACTTAACTTGAAATTAAGACTTGTAAGTAAGACAACTTGAATTTTATATCGAGTGAATATCTCGGTTCCGTATAATATTCCTCGCAAGTCTTTGTCTCACATTTTTAAAACATCACGTAGTAGAAATAATTTGGGCACCCATTCTCCTGTGAATAGAATCTGTATGGTATACGAGGATCTTTGTATTTGGATATTTTCAATAATTTCTTGTCTTTGTTTAGACATCGTGTATTGCAATCAGGTTTTTTTTTCATAATATTAAGTGACCGGACGAACGAGTCGTGCGCCTGATGGTAAGCTACACGCCTGTCCATAACAGTTGCAGTGCCACTCAGAGCTTTAAATCGCAAAGATCAGATCAGCGGCAGTGCCCCTACCGCTGCGCCCATCACCCTGAGATATAAGTTGACAAGTCCCATGGCCTGTTTCATAACCGGAACATAGTCATGCTGACATTACTGCTTGGCGGCAGAAATAGGTAACGTGGTAGTACTACCCTGGACGGACTCTTTCACAAGGACCTCTACTGCTACTTAAAATGTCTTTTATATTTATTTAATAAGGTACATCCACAGAATACGTATTATGCATACCTAAAAACTGCCGTACCTATTTCTGCCACCAAGCAGTAATGTGAGCATTACAGCGTTCCGGTTTTGAAGGATAAGGGTACTGGTGAAATTACAAGCACGTGGGACTTATCAACTTATGTCTCAGGGTGACGGGCTTTACCGGATTTAAATGCCTCCGTGGTCGAATGAAACCGGGGGAAATATTTATATGGCCTAAATTTTTTTCTCTCGTGAGTTTGCTTAAAATTTGTGGTTGTCTACGTGTGTGTCCATGGCACCCGTGGCACAGGGTTTACCTGGCGCTGGGCTATGCAAGTGTGCGTTAGGAAAAAGCTCTGAGTAACACTGCAACTGCTATAAAAATGCGTGTCTCTTACCATCTCGTGCATGACTTGTTAGTGTCGTCACTTGGTACTGTACAAAAGATGCAAAGTTATTTTGAATGTGCTATTAGAGAGGACGTATCTACATGGCGTCAAATAGGCTTGAATGGTAACCTAATGGAATCTTACAGTTTTGTACAGTTATTTATTAGCATAAAAAAAAAACCAGAAAACTTACGTCTCGAAACAGTAAAATTAGAGCGTTGTTTCAAATATACAAAATGTAAACTATTTATTTCTTTACACACTGTCGCGTCCAGCCTCCATGGATGACCAGACTGACAGGCCACAAAGACAGACTTACTAGACTGACAGGAATTCAAAATTAGACCGACTTTCTTTTGGACAAAAGACGAAGACCGACCTTCCTTTCTTTGACATAGAACGACGAGGACAGTCCTGACTAAACCTCCGAGGCGAGCAGACCACCTCTCCTGATCCACAGGATTATAAAAAATCGTACGATCATTATGCAATCAATTCCATCACACGTAGGTATATTAGGTAACGAGGAGGCGAATAAACTTGCTAACGAAGCTATATCTGATGGTGTGAGCATGTTTTGTAAAACCGACTGCTACTAACTTATTATTCCTCGAGCCAGAGATATTTGTCTAAATATAAAGACTACGAGAAAATTTCACTAGCAAGAGGCATTTGGTATAGGTTTAACGGTGCGGGTCTCTCAAGGGAATCTCTTGTTTCCGTATTTAGAATGAGATCTGGTCACATTCCACTAACTAAGTTTTTCAACCCTATGCGATTACTGCAAAAGAATAGAAGACCTGATACATCTGCTAGTGGAGTGTGACCACACTAGTGTACGTAGAGTACGATTTGGGTTTGAGGGAATTGGACGTAATGGAGACATGAATATTTTTCTGGGAAACCCCTTACAGAAAAGTGCTAAAAAGATTTATACTTACGTAACCTATTGCATCAAATGCCCCTAACTGACCACGCAATTTGAGATCCCCTATGAGGCATAAACACAATGTAGTACAGTGTTAAAGGCCTTGTTAAAAATTAGAAAAATAATTGTACAAAAGGTAAGGGTTCTTGTGAAATTACAGGCACATGGGACTTCTCAACTCATATCTCAGGGTGACGCAGTGGCAGTGCCCCTAAGATCTTTGCAATTTAAAGCTGTGAGAACAAAACGACATCAATAACTTAAAAAAAACAGAAATAATTTTAACATTAAACGATACATTTAATATGAAAAAACCAAAACAAAAGAAAGTCGGTCTAATTTCGAGCTCCTGTCAGTCTAGTAAGTTTGTCTTTGTGGCCTATCAGTCTGGTCATCGATGTAGGTTGGACGCTGCTTACCGATGGAGGCTAGACGCGACACACATCAACACGTTTTTGTCATCGTCAAGTGCTTGTTTCTTTTTCTTTGCAAATAATTTTAATATCGAGTTCTTAGGTTCTATTATATTGGACAAACGAAGCGAAGTATTTGTACCCGCGTCAAAGAACATATAGCTGATGTCAACCACCGTCGCGTAAACAAGTCTGCAGTCTGCGAGCATGTCTTGGATAAACCTACACATTCAATGAAGTTTGACAAATCCCAGGACCTTGCAAAAGAAGTCCGTTATCTAACCATGATGCTGCGAGAGGCCATTGAAATTAAAAACCATCCTAATTTCAACAGGGAAGATGATTGGCCGTACCACCTGTTTGGGATCCATTATTTCCTCTGATGAAAAATCCCAAACAGACATAAGACTGCAGTACTAATTAATATGTTTTAGTTTATTCTAATTTCTGTTGTTATATAATAAAAAAACATCCCATAAAATAATTTGTAGCGTAAACTGGAATGTTTTTTTGTAAAATTAAAAATAAGGTATTTAATTAATAACTATTGTAAGTATAGTGAAAAAATAGGGTGGTTTGCATTAATATTAGACATAACTGGTTGAAGACTGTACCACCTCAGTCAACCGTGACCATGGGACCTGTAAAGGGCCCGAAATGTCCGTTCGTTTGAAAAAAAACAAATATACGCGATTTAAATCCGGAAAAATAGTTTCATTTCCTAATAATTTTAATATTTTCTATTACAGATAACGATGGTCTTCAGAGAAGAACACTCGAAAGCTGATACCAAGGTAAATAATAATGTAATGTGGATTAAGTGTCAACACTACCTCAGAAATGTATATACTATACGCAGAACACGTATTTAGTTCAGTAGATATATTAAAAAAATCATTGGTACAAGTAAAGTATGTATTGAATACAGCTGAAAGGGTTGTAACCCTAACTAGCCATGAACATGTTCACGGCAATGAAACGGGAAACTTCCGGTCCACAAAATTTATTAAAGAAGTAAAGTTAAAAGAAAGGGCTGAAATATAAAGTTAATGTAAAAAAAAAACAGGTACAACCATTGACTTACAATTATACGGACGTCGGGTCCGCGCTAAAAAGTGTCCGAACTTATAGAGCATTAAAATCGTATACAGAGCGTCATTCACGCTTTAGTCTTCGTTTGTTCGACTGACAGCGAAGCAAGCAAAATTAGACAGTACTGCGATGACATTACAATTTAAATTCAACGTTTTAGCTTTTTCATATTCCTTTACATGTCACTACGTTTAAATAGGTTGACTTGGGACATTTTTTTCGTGGTTTTTGTATTAGACCCGTTGTCCATTTATTTGTAAGTCAATGGGTACAACAGTAAAAAACACTCCCTACACTTTATTAAAGGCACTTACCCCTAAATGGGCCGAGTAACTGAATTACAGATATAGGTACATGACGGTTCTAGGCTGTTATGAATTATTACACATGATTTAGCTTATTTAATGATTATAAACGTAGTAAAGAACCAAAATTAGCGGTTATTCGCGATGGAATTTGAAACAGCTCCGACTGTTGTGGCGGTCTAGCTGGGAGTGGCCGTGGTACGAAAACAAAATGAGAAAGTGAAGGAAGATGGAACAATTCAAATTTAAAATTTAAATACATGTAAAATAATAAAATGATAGGATACAAGCGAAGAGAGGCGATACAAAAAGGTGAGATGACGGTGTAAGGAGGTCACACCGTCACACAGCGGTTTTGTAGTAAAATTTTAAAGTTAGTTTTTATTTTTCTATCGCACAAATATTTAAGAATCGTGTTTTCACATCGTATATTAATTACTCAAAACTCAAAACTCAAAATAATCTTTATTTCATAGGTAAGCATTATTACACTTGTACTGTATTATTATATTCTGGATTTTACTATATATTTTTCCAAATTGAATAGTTCAACACTTTCACTGTTACGCAGAATCAACCAAAACCATTTGAGGTTCTCAACTCTTAATAGAATGAAATTGATTATTATATTGACTTTTGGGAATCGATTTCGATGATCCTTTTTTGTTGGAAACCTCAGTATTGGTCCCATTTAAATGTGAAGAAAATATTCCGCCTTTAAGGGTCGCAAACTAGGAGATGAATCCGGTGTCGCGCACTTTCAGGTAACGGATTTCCACGGATTTTTGGGTTCGGTTTTTTTTTATAAAAATAACATTGACTTACAATTATATGGACGTCGGGTCCGCGCTAAAAAGTGTCCGAACTTATAGGGCGTTAAAATCGTATACAGAGCGTCATTCACGCTTTAGTCTTCGTTTGTTCGACTGACAGCGAAGCAAGCAAAATTAGACAGTACTGCGATGACATTACAATTTAAATTCAACGTTTTAGCTTTTTCATATTCCTTTACATGTCACTACGTTTAAATAGGTTGACTTGGAGCATTTTTTTCGTGGTTTTTGTATTAGACCCGTCGTCCATTTATTTGTAAGTCAATGAAAAATAATATAATTATTTTCAAATTTAACCTAAAATTATAAGTAAGATTTACAAAAATACACTGCATTATTTCGGAGATTTAACTAACGTTCAACTAAATGTGCTGGTGAGTGTAGTTTATAATGAGCTTAAAGACAGGAAATTTCTATATAAGATATAGGTATTCAGTTTTTAAAAACAACGAAACATCTTCAATTACGTAACCTTATGAATAATATTTTATTCCTTTTTCATGTATAATCTATTCATCCGCCATATTGTCTAAACATCAAACACCGAAATGTGTAATGAACCCTCGTTGGAGTACATTTCTATAGATCAAACGTATTTTCCATTTGAAAGAATAACGTAAAAGAATAATTCAATACTTAAATTCAAAGATACTGTATTCTCTTTAAGACAAATTGATGTAAACATAAAAAAAACCTTAATATCGAATTAACAATATTCCAGTCCAAGCTACATTATGACAATAACTTGAGAGTAAAATGATTGACTTACAATTATATGGACGTCGGGTCTGCGCTAAAAAGTGTCCGAACTTAAAGGCCGTTAAAATCGTATACAGAGGTCATTCACGGTCTAGTCTTCGTTTGTTCAACTGACAGCGAAGCAAGCAAAATTAGACAGTACTCCGATGACATTACAATTTAAATTCAACGTTTTAGCTTTTCCATATTCCTTGACATGTCACTACGTTTAAATAGGTTGACTTGGGACATTTTTTTCGTGGTTTTTGTATTAGACCCGTCGTCCATTTATTTGTAAGTCAATGAGTAAAATAGAGGAAAAAAAAAAGTAAAATAAAATCCTGAAATTTCTATGTCATTAATTCATTATCCCTACTCAACATCAACTGATATGATTTACAAAAAAAAAAACAAAAATCATGACCAATGGTTAGCTGGAAGAAATCCCTTTATGGGATAAGCTCGCCTTTGTACAATAACGTTCTATTTCCTTGTTAAATATTTGTAATTTGTTTGTGTTGTAGAATAAAATGTCATATGTACATACATTTAACAATTACACTACATGCATTTTTATTCGTAATTTTTTTTTTATGATACTAAGAAAGGGACGAACAAAACGTGCGCCTAGTGCGACCGCAGAGCATCATTTAATCATGCCCATAATTAAAACTAATTACGACAAAAGGTTGATAAATTATGATGGAGTGTAAATATTTTAAGCCGCCTTTTCACTATACGAGAACTTTCACAAGAGAAACAAGTGTAGGCCATAAATTCAGGAACGACTGAAAATCAGCGTCTGTTTCGACCGAGATAGACATGTTGCTGAGTCGTATCCTTTCCCTCGCTTGAGCCACTACGCACACTTACTAAATTAAATTAATAAGTCACTTGTTGCTTTCTTTGTAGTTGTAATTTTGGATATAAGTGTGTGTAGTGTTTCAATTCAGTGAATAAACTTCTTTCTTTCTTTCTTTCTTATAAATAAATGTGGGTCATACAAAAATTTGTTTTTAATCTCAGTATAAAGTACTAAAATACCGACTCAACAGTCATTCACAAATTTGCCACCCTGAGAGGTGGAATGGTTTCTTCAAATTTAAATGGGACCACTACTAAGGTACCTTCTTTCCAACAAAAAAAGAATCATCAAAATCTGTTCATAGATGCCGATGGGTTATCGCGTAACACGCATACAAAAAACCTTTTTCTGAAGTCGGTTAAAATGAGTGTGACTGGATTTTCAAAAGTATGATGAGTTGTGGAATAAATTTTTTAAAATAAGTTTTTATCTTTTGTAGAAAAAGGGACCAAAGGATGTCAAACAAAATGTATCACAACATACAATGCAAACGTCGATACTACAAAAAGAGGAGGCGAGGGAATGGGTGCAATTTTTGCCGGTAATAATGTTTTACACTTTATTCGGTAGGTAACGGACGAAATCCGCCATCGCAAAGTACGTGGAACTGTTACCACAATTACATCATTACGGTGGATTTTCAAGTAATCCTTGATACAGTGCTCAATTGACTGTGTTATACCAATAAAGCTCAAAATTATGCAGCTACGATATTATTTTTTACATTCCACAAATTCCTCTAAAACAATTGAAAAGTGCATCTTTCGTTGATTATGGTAGAGTTGATTCTTAATACACACAAAATTGCCAATGGTTTTTCTGACGATGGCTTGCTAAGGATGCTACTGTTCAGGGTGCCGACTCGGTCTGTGCGTAATCAACGACTATTCAGTATACCCATTTCAAAAAACAATGTATCACAAAATAATCCTCTATATAGGATGTGTGGGACTGTGGGTATTATAATGAAATATGTACTAATTGTGATATGTTTAACTGCAGTGTCCCAGCATTTAAGAGGTCACTGCTAGCATTAATGTAAAGTGAATAGCATATTCTCATTCTCTCTATTTTTTATTTCTCTCGATTTTTTTTTATGATTGATTTAGTGTCTGTTTAAGTATATCTAAATGTTTTAAAATGAATGTTGAGCACAGTAATAATTGGGCAGTTGTATTATTTTTAAGTGTTTTTATTTTCCTCACTTTCTGTATCTGATGTCTGAACATTGTGCCATAAATAAAAAATAAAAATAAAATAAATGTTATTGTTGTAAGTTTAGAAAACTCAATGCACTCAGGTTATTTTGCTACTACGTACTACCTACACCCATACGTAGGATAGTGAAATGTGCACACGCCAGCACATCAAGCTACACATTGACGTATCTTGTTCCGTTGCAATAGAGGCGATCTTCGAACAAATATGTGTAGTCTGATGTGCCGTTGTCCGTACATGATTATTTTCCAGCTACAAGAATTGTCAAGATATATCAATATTCTATACTATCCTAGTCAATTCGAATACACCTCAGCAGCCAGTAGCCCTCCACAAAGATTGCATAAGGTGCCAAATAAAAATTTAGATATACAAGCTCCCAAAGCGTCTCCTCTGTACTTCTCCATCGATGGTCCTGACGATAACTACTTGAAAATATCATTATCAGTTCTTCATCCACGTATACTCTTAAACTGTGGGGTACCGATTGAAGACTTCATTGAAAAAGCACATGTGTTGCTAGAAGTTTTTGAGTGGTTACGGAATACAGAAATCCCTTTGGCAAAAGCATATATACAAACGAGAGGTTACGATGCAGTCGAAGTCTGCTTCAAGCCTGGAAGACACTTTTGCAGGTACATATATTTTTCCTTTTTGGGATAGTTTTATGTAACCGTTACAAGTAGGTATCCACTGAGTTCATCATGCTTCTTTCAGGCTCTGGGTTCATTCTCGTACTAATTGGCATGTAGCTATGCTCAGTAGTTCAGTAATACTCTTGGGCACACGTGACGTAATTCAGATGTCTGCAGCTAAAGAATGCCCTTGGGTGTCCAGGTTCTTGAACAACTTGGGCGTATCTTTTAATATTTGGATGCGATCCGACAAACCTGTAAACATGCTCCTAGCTGATAAGGATTTTTACCAGTAAGTTCACCTTTTTTGTTCATGGATTGGAAAACGCAGTATTTTTAAGTCCAATCATGTTGAGAATTTTTATTTGTTCTGTGTAGATCTTACCAACCTGACCTGTATTGGGACAAAGAAGTAGTAGGCTACAACAAAGCACTTCTCCATTGGATGTTCAGACAAGCCCTACAATCTCACCTACTAAGGAGACTTCAGCCTTTAGAGTTCGATCTCGTCTGTAATTTTCTGAGAAAGTTATTCAAAGATCCAGACTTCGGATTTCCCCCAAAACCGAAACCTTCAAGGGATTTGCGAGAAATTATCTCTAAAGATCCTTGTGACTGTATTATACCTGTATCTGAGCAACTAGGGGAGGAAGAACAGCATTCATCACAACATGATCTAGACGTAATTGATTATACATTTTGTTTCTGTTTATTAAACAATGTAAAAATAAAACACCATTGAAAAGGGAACAAATCACTCAGTATTTATAAGAACTTACTTACTTACTTACTTTACTCAGATTTGTAATGGTTTGATTTAAACTTTCTTTAATAACATGTATAAATATGGCTGTTCTCTTTAACTAAAATTATCGACCCTCAAAAGTATGTAGTACGGTTTACTTGCTTCATCTGTCTTATTTTTCACAGGAAAGATCCGAGCATACAGAACATACAGTAACAGCTGAAGAGAAATTGTCACCTGTTGACGACGCCATATTGTCTGAACTATTAAATCCGACATCCAATGTCTGCGAGCTGGCAGCGGAAGAGATACCATGTGGTGTATTAAAAGAGGAAAGGGCGAAATTGATAAGAAAATATGAAGCTGCTACGCTTCTACAAGCCTCCTGGAGAGGCAGATGGGCTCGAAAATGTTTGACTACACCTGTAGCGGTAACGTCAGACGTATATAAGGTGGTACGTGATGGACACAAGCCTTTATTTATAAAAAAAATAACATATAATAAATTTCATGTAAAAATTGAAATTGCCAATTTCCTCAAATGTTGCTATGAGGTGTTTTCCTTTGAATGGCTGATTAAATAGATTTATATAACTCATAATATGTTACAAAATAAATCTGTTTTCTTTTATTCCTCGGACGAGCTTTGATCTCTGAAGGACAGGTGAATTATCTCACTGTTCTATAAAGGATTTATATATTCATGTAAACAATACACCGTTACAGCGGTAACCGACTTTATTCTAAATTGACTTACTCCTAGTATGACCTCCTTTTCTTTATTCATTCCTCGTCATATTAACCTTAAATCCCTTCTTCTTTATGTTTATGGCCTCTTTATTAACAGTTTGTGTGTTTTTCTATGCTCTAATAATATAATGCTTTAGTTAGTTGTTTGTCCATGATTGCTTTTTAACTTCAGGTATTATCACCACAACAGCATTCCATCGAAGAGATTCATTTAAAAATAAACACCTTGCTGCTAACTAAACGTTGGCATTTTTGATCAATATTACCTGACAACGTTCATTAAAACTGACACTGGTCCAAGCCTAGTGGCCACCATTAAGAAAATAATAATAATAATAATAATAATGTGACTTTATTTCAGCTAAACGATCATGCCTTCGGCAATTTAGAAGCCCTCTCAGCATTGATGAACGAATTCTTCGGCATGTATCCTGGAGCCAGATATGCCTATTCTACATCATCAGCCTTGAGCGGTTCCTATGGCATACATCAATACACAGGCGTTGCCCTTATGACGGCAAAATGCATATGGGTTCCATATTTCCAAGGCGTCTTTTACTGTCACGCATATGTTAAAGTACATTTCGATGTCTTGAGTTCATTAGAACATAGTCTTGTCATAGTTTACGATAATGATAACGGAGAACAATTGCCTCAAGCTTACAATGCTCATGTAACTTTTGAATTTGAACCAAATGCATATGGGTAAGTTGATGTTTTGTTGTTGATTGACCAAATGTACAATCTGCCGACTAGTGCATCTCTGTATGTCTGTGGTTGTCGACAAACTGTACAGAAATTAACTTAATATGGTAGAGCAAGAAGAACCCTAGCGCTATTAGGTGTATGTATGCCTATAACCCTAAATACCCTGATAAGCCCTAGCTGAAGTAAAACAAACTAGCGATTTCGACAGCTGAAACTTTCGTATTTTTTTAATCGCGTTCATTGCAGATGTGAGCCGTTTCGATAACTTACTTATTTGTACCGTTGTTACTGGCAAGTAACATATCAAAAATATACAACAAAATACAATTCTATAATTCCGAAACTTTAGGTCTATTACCTACTTTGTTTATTACATAGGTACTTAAATTTGTGGTAAATGTACTCTTCCTATTCCAATATGCAGATATGAATGCCGATACAGTCCATTAGAGTTATTTTCCAGTTCAATTATTCAATGTTAATACGTTGGCAAGTTATAGTATTTTGATCCTGATCCTCTGGTCCCTTTATTTGGGTCAGAACTGTTTGTCTTTGCTAGTTTTATTACAGTTGAAATGTCTATGGGTATATTATATTAGTTTAGGACTGGGGACTTATGTAAACGTCAATATCTTTTGCTAGTTTTTAATATTAGATGAAGTTTTTTTTAAAGCATGCAAGGTTGCTACTAGACAGACTACATGCACAGAGCCGATGTTTAGGATTATTTGTAACATACTAGTAACCTAGCGGGATTGTATTACTAACATCATAAACAACAACTTTTGTTCCCTGACTTTTAACAATTCATAAAATTTTACTTTCGTACAAAAATTAAAATATTTAAATAGATCGTTCTAAACTGTGATAACTGTGTGCATAACGCAGGAGCGCAGGTGGGAGTCATCGAGGAAGATACATAAAATGTTAACCAAAAACAAATAATTACGTAAACAAACTATATAAAGGTACTCGTCCAATGAGATTGGCATCCCACCCTCCCAAAGGTCCACCCTAAGTGTCGTGAAATACTAATCTTGTCACTAACTGAGAACAGGTAGCTAGGTAGGTAGACCGGTGCCACCTGGTTAAAGAAACAGAATAGAGGCAAAGTTTCATACAACCGCGCTATAATAGGTACACATTTGTTTTTCTTTTTATGATACCTAATGACGGGACGTGGTAACCGGTACACCTTTCCATAGCAGTTGCTTTGCCATTCGAAACTTCAATCAAAACAAAAAGATCAGAAGGCAGTGCTACTGCGCCTGTCACCCTAACAAGTCCCATATGCCTGTAGTTTCACCAAATGAACTTGGTTACATTTAAAATGTACCTACCATAACGCAGACGCATAAGAAATGATTGCGGAATAACTAAAGAAATTGGTAAAAAAACATGTTCTGTTATAGTTATAGGTACATAATTAAATGAGCCCCCCGACGATACGAGTAGCCATAACGAAAGGAGTCGGTCTCGCGTTGCGGCGCATGGTTAAGTTTTTTTGAAGCGGTTACCGTCGCCTATGAACGCCTGCAACACCAGGGGCATCACGAGCGCGTTGCCGACCCTTTAGAACCCTTGTCAAACCCCTTTTGAAGGACTCTTTTTTTTACGAGGGCAATCTTTATAGACACCCCTGAGCCCAGGGAGACAAGGGGTTATGTGGGGACTCTCCCTCCAGACTGTAATGGATGGAAATCTGCCGGTGGCGAGCGGTGCAATGATAAAATGTTGCCGTTGGCATCACGTCAAACACTTCTTCAGAACATTGGCCATTGTACAAGCGATAGAACAGGCATAGGGAGGCAAAGTCTCTCCTCCAAGACAGTGGTTCAATATCGTCTGCAAGCACAGAATCGTCAACAGTTCTCATAGCACGTCTTTGAGCCGCGTCAAAGGCCCGCGTCAAAGCTGGCATCCAGGAGCTCCCGCTTAAAGGTGGCAGCAGTATTCCATGTGGGGACGGACTTGTGACTTATAAAGTAGCGGTCTCTGCTCCGAAGTGAAATACCGCTTAGCCCTGTTGAGCACACCAAGCTTTTTGGACGCCAGCTTGACTTTGCTATCTAAGTGACTATTTAATGGCTTTCCGAAATATTGAATGACTTATTCTGGAACTGAAGATCTGCAGAAGAATATTCATTGAGAAGGTTTACATTACGGGGTGTGCTTTTTACAAATTGTGAGAGCTTGTACTCGTAATAGAGTCTCCATATGGCCTGTGGACGCTTCGGGCTTCGACCGCCGCAGAATCTCTGTCACCGGCCTTGCTACTTTTGATATGACTTTAAAAAACGAAAAGAGAATTTAATGCAGATCGTATTTAAAAATTGGAAAAATATATTTTGTTCACAAATTATTTATTATCAGGCAATCCTAGAAATCTTTTCATGCTATTTTTCCATTCCGAGCAAAGCACGTCTCCACTCCAAATTATAATTGAAGACAATACTTTACACGTTCTTTAGAAGCTTTGTCTTTGTCTCTTGTCTTGGTCTCTTTTTCGATTTTATACTCATGTACCGGCGCGCCACAGTCCCTTGTCGATGGTAGAGACAGATGTGGTTTATTGTTTTGCTACCCCGTACTTATGCGTTACTACAAGTGCTACGGTAATCTCTTCAGACGAATACCTTCGCATAATTATGATTGATCTTCACGTTCAGTTGTTTAATGTTTTTCTTATTACAAATAATAATAATAATAAGGTAGACGATGGAGCATGCATACCTAAATAATGGCAATTTATTGTCGCCTTGAAAAGGCTCGAGTTATAGCGTTCAGGGATAAGTCTGCAGGCGGGAAAATTACAACCCTTCTGGGATGCATGTCTAGGATTAACCTAATAGCGATACCAAATCCATAAGGCATTGACCAAGTTTTCCAGTCCATTGCTATTAACAGTCTTTTTTTGTAACTTTCTTACAGTTATACAGTAATGGGTTATGGCTCCGTAAACAAACCAACAGGAGTTTTCCATGAAGTTCAATGGCAACTCACAGTAATGGCTTCCATAGATCACGTATTCCATACCTGTGACAACGACCCTGACCTCTGTACTACACTACCTTTGCCTGGTGCCAGCAAATTGCATATAGACGAGTTTTATATACCAAATAGAAGGAATATTTTAGGAGGAATTCAGATCGCGGTCAGTAAGGTTGAAGCGGTCAGTTTCCGAGCATCTGCTACTAAAACTGATGTGAGTAATTTGTCGAAAACGTAAGTTTACTTGCGATATTTTATATAAAATAACTGGTATAAAATGACACAAGATATTTTTTTGAGGGAAGGTGGAAGTCCTTATAGATATCATAAGTCTGGAAACAGATTGTACGCCCGACTTCACTAATAACTATACCGAGACACGTTAGCCCAATGGTCTGACCTACCGCCTCTCAAGCAAAGGCCGTGGGTTTGAATTGAGGATCGCACCTCTGAGTTTTCTTGGAATTTATGTGCGGAATTTAATTTGAAATTTACTATGAGCTTTTCGCTGAAGGAAAACATAGTGATGAAACCTGCACATCGAAGAAAGTTCATATCACAACCCTCGGAAAACCTATGAAATCCCCAACCCGCATTGGGCCAGTGTGGCTGACTATGGCCCAAGCCGTCGCCACGCTTCGCCTCGCCTCACCTGAGAGGAGATCTGTGCCAAGCAGTGGAACGTAAATAGGTTGATGATCATGATGATGATCTAATATACTTTGTCATACTAAATAAATATCCCGAGGCAGACCAGTCTCCTCAAGCGTCACTCGTTAACGAGTTGACGCGTGATTTAAGAGGTGAGAAGACACAAGACGTTACGGGTAAGGCTTGTGACATGTCTAATATCTACAAGTAATAGGTTATTGGTATTTCTCTTGTCCACGCATCCACCATACGCACGGTCGACTACAGACTAACCCACTCTCCGTCCGTTCCGTGAAGTATGCGTCTGTGACATGTCCTGCAATATGCAACGTCTTTTGAGATGCCACATCTACAGAAGATTGGTGTTGTATTTCATTAAAGATAAATTTTGGTTTCTATCAGCTGGAAATCGAAGCAGTATTGCGATCAAAGACAAAGGGAGGGGTTATGGAAGAGCTCGCGAGATGTAAAGGCAAAGGTGACATTTTCTGGCCTTACATTCGGCTGAAGCCACACGATAATAATCATAGCAGTTTACAGCTATTAAGCAAGAAGTCTTATTCGCAGAACAATTTGCACGGATCTGCGGTAAGATATAATATTTAGGCCACAAAGTCATTCAATAACGTTTAGTGGGGCGTTCAAAGTTTGCACGTACATCTTGTGTGGAATGTATTCTAACACAAGACGCACGTTTGCGCGCAATGTACGCGCAAACCTTAAACGCAGAATCGTTCCAAATTTTCGGCCTCAATTTTTTGGGAGATCACAAAAACATAACTTCTATTTCAGTAAAGTTTTAGATTTGTCGTTAGACAAGCTCAGGTAATAATAAAAGTAACCTGTTTTATTAATAGATACTCTCCAGCCCAAAGGGCAAAGCGAAAAAACCTAACAGCGCTGGTCTTAAATCCAAATCAATCACAAAGGTATGATTTTAAACTCAAATTAATCAAGTCGCAATTAAAGTAAATAATAATATAATTATTCATTAAATTGTTATCAGTAATTACAGGTTTTTTACCACGGTATGATTGTTTTATTCGTGAAGTGAATATTTGATAATCTCAGTACAGAGTACTAAAAAAACCGACCTCAGAAGTACGTGGCATTACATATAATTACCAAATTTTATTGAAATCGGTTACCGAAAAGTGGACATACCCGGATTCATACCCTAGTTCGCCACTATACGGGACTTGACATAGGAGATAATAAAAATCGGTTCTCACTACTCAAAGAATATTGAGAGAGAAAAACGCCTTGAATTTGAGAATAGCAAAATCAACCATTAAATTAATTTCTCCTTATAATAACATTTAGGCGTTATTTATAAAAATGAGCCTTCATGCGTAAACAGCCACCCTTAGAGGTGGATGATTTTCTTCAAAATTAAATGGGACCACTATGGAGGTACCCTCTTTCCAACAAAAAAAATCATGAAAATCGGTTCACAAATACCGAAGTTATCGCGTAATATACATTAAAAAAAACATACAGTCGAATTGAGAACCTCCTACTTTCTTTTCGGAGTCGGTTAAAAAGTGAGTGACAATGGTGACGCCACAGGTAATCGAGATGAAGGTATTGATCGACAGCTAAAGAGGGTATTTAGATACGTCCGTTCTTAAAGCTGTCATCTGCCGCAGGCCAGTCAACCCTAAACGTTAAGAAATTAAACCAGAAATCATACCAAAGTAAGAAACCTGTAATTAGTTGTAACCATTACATAAATCAAGGTTTGATTTATTTATAATTTCAGTTAAATATTAAACCCGCTGATCCAAAAGTTTACACAATTGAGTAAGTATTATTACAATTATGTTTGGGTATATTACGGCAACGCGCAGGACATCGGCCGTTCGTTGTCATACGTAGACCCGCTGGTTTGCGCGCTGTGATGGGGTGATAAAGCTGGAAGGGGTTGTCACGCACTGCTCGCACTGCTTAAGCATATCCTGTAGATAGTAATGTAGCCTCCGCAGCCTGCACACATCTTGCTTAGCGAGTTTAAAATTCAAAATTCAAAAAGAAAAAGAAATTGTGGAAATTAATCCGGTTTTAAGAAATATTTGAAAGTTTTTTGTGATCTTTTAAACGTTTATCGCACAATAGATTTTTGGTAACTGGTAAATGGGTCAAACCATACAACAACCTTAAACGCACTTTCTAACACTACCGAGTTGCCCCTCGGTATAAGACCGTAACTGAGCACGGACGAAACGTAGTTATAAGATATAATGATAAGTGATAAGCCGTCAACGTAGCTTCTTAGACTTTTAGGCATGCAGTCTGTAAACAAGCTCTACTAGTAAGACGACTAATGCTCTGCGTGTTCAATATAATAATGGACTTAGGATGTTGTTGGGACGACCACGTTTTTGTAGCGCTTCAGGCATGTTCGAAGAGCACATATTGACAGCATAAATACGCAACATTTCAAACAGCGTGACAGTTCCAACAGCCTTGTGCGATTGATTTGGGGATACTCTGCCTGCGATATGTGGAAGCACTAAAACACATGGGTACCAGAGGCCCAATTTATAATGTAATTTAATTTATAATTGAATTTGATGTATGAAATGTATCTTGATAATTTGTATTGTAATCGCCTAATTTGCGTGTGGTGGGTGCAGAGTCTTACTCGTGCCACTCAAGCTACTCCAGGAAGCTTAGCAATCTCTTCGGTTTGCTGACGAGATCGGGGAGCGACCTCGGAACCTGAAGGTACTTCACCCTGTAGTAGGTCACGCCGGAGCACTGTTGTATGATGTGCGTAGCCATTTTCTCCCTCTCCATACACGCTTTGCATAGAGGGCTGTCTATGATACCTAAATTGAAAAGGTGTAAGTTAGAGTGCGAAGCTCTTGTGTTTTAAGTTTGATTAATCTTCGAGATCATCGAGTATATAACCAGGAATAGAGACGAAATGTCATTTAATTTGTTTGAAAACTATTCTGCCATATCATTACTGTGACAACTGCGCTCCTATTGGCTAACCCGAGTTCGAAACAATTGACGGGTGTCGTCAATTGTTTCACTTCAAATCGACCAGTTAACTTGAGCTTTGCTTTAATGGACGAAAATTGCAAAATTACGTATTTAATATTTAATTACCGATGAAATTTGATTCCGTTTGTTTTGTAATTAGATGTTTTGCTGTTATTCCCACAACACCGAATATTACACCACGGCATTGTTAGAGATATTATCTTTATTACAATAAATACAGAATATTTTTTGGTATATACGGAGACGTACACACAGGCCAGAAGTTGGCCTGTCTATATTTCAGTGCAAACGACAGTTAATATTTATAAGAGCTATATCGCTAATGTGTTACCAGGAATACATGGCCCTTAATTCGTCTCTATTTCTGGTTATATACTCGATGTTCGAGATAGACTGGCGTTGAACGGTGGAAGTACTTCTCTGACCTTATTTATAATTTGTACACAGATTTATAATTTGGTTTAATTTTTTATTTAATTCAATTTAATGTTATGATAACTTTCATTACTAATACAGGCTATAAGTTTATTTTTTTCTAACTAACATCTATGGACATGGTCTAAAATAATAAGTTAGATTTGATTTTACTAAGTGATGACAAATTACTTTTTGGGATATTGATCTTTGTGATAAAATGAATATTTGTGTTACTTCCACTTGTCCGACCGTCTAGAAATTTGGTATACTGTAGAAAAACGATAACGTTACAATCATATGGTGACCTTGACCTGATGCTGCAACCTGGATATTCCGCAGACTACCAAACTTTTCAACAACTCACAGCATATTTGGGTTCATGGAATTGTCTCGACTAGAAGTTGATTTACAGATATTGTTTTATTTTTTTATAATTCTAAATGACAAATAAGTCGTGTGTTTGGTGGTAAGGGACACACCTGTCCATAACAGTTGCAATGTCACTCAGAGCTTTAAATCGCAAAGATATGAGAGACGTTGCCAATGCGACTATCTCTCTGTGACATACGTGGACAAGTTCCATGTGCTTTTTGTTTCACGAGCACCCCTACCCTTCAAAACCGAAACGCAATAATGCTTAGTGGCAGAAATCTGCGTAAGGTGGCAGTAGTTCCCCGGACGAACTCTTTCACAAGGAGTTCTACTGCTACTAAATGAACCTACTGCAGTCAAACTGGGGAAGTCCTGTATCTTAAATTGTAGCACCTTTTCCCTTGGTAAATTAACGCCTCCGTGGTCGAACGGTTACCATACTGACCTGCCACGCAGAGATTAGTATTGACGTCCGCGGATCAATTTCACCAGCACTCTTATTCATCAAACCCGGAACGCAGTGAAGCTTCCATTACTGCTACTTCCCCGGCCGAACTCTTTTTTGCTGTATGTCTTTATGTTGTCTTGCATCGGTTTTATTTATATATTTTTATTAATGGGAATGGTGCTTTTGTAAATTTTTACAGAGTCATAGCTACAAAGGGCTGGCCGTTACCACTCTCTCAATGGAAGAGAGTCGATGAAATTCGAAACATGCTGTTGCCACCTAAACCGGAGAATTCACCGAAGAAGCAACCCGGAAAAGAAAAGGTACTTATTTATTTACATGCCAATTTTATAGCTTTTAAATTTGCTTACACAATTATGTATTTTATAGCCAATTGCTACAGGCCTACCACTTAAGTGAGTTGGTTCGTGAGGTAACTGCGCGGTGCGGAACAAGTGACAGTTTACGTAATAGTTATGTCGCGTTGCACACGGGATAATTTCAACGAGATGTATCTGACAATATTCAATAACCAGTTGATGGAAAAAGTGTCAAATGGCTAGTCTTTTCATTTCAATTATCAATGAAACAATTTTTTTTACTAACGTTTCACGTAACAACAGTTGTCTAATTTGGTAGGCACTTTTTCCAATCAGTTTGCTATTGAATATCGTTAGAAAAATTAAATTATTGAAATTATACCGTGTGCAGACATAATATTGTTACGTAAATTGTCACCTCATTACCTCAGGATCCACCTGTGGCAACACCTATGCCTCTACCATGAGTTTACTGTGACAGTTGTCGCTAGCGAACCCGTGAGTAAATTCCGTATCTTTGTATGACAAATTATATGGCGCCCCTAGCGGTCACAAGAAGAAACAACATTTTGCCTACAAACATTTTACGCGGCGCTAGCGATAACTGTCAATGATCAAAAATGTAATCTCATGATAAAGGCACTGGACTCATGCTAGGGAAACTCTGCGAGTCCGGTATGGTAACCGTTCGGCCACGGAGGCAGTTAAGCTTTAAATTGCAAAGATCTAAGGGGCACTACCACTGCGCTTGTCACCCTGAGACCCAAGTTGCCAAGTCCCGTGTGCCTGTAATTTCACCCTGTTGACAGAAAGTAACGAATATTACGAAAAAAATTAATAAATTATAATACATAATAATAACACATTACGCTAAATTCAGTTTCAAATGGAATATGCATTTAAGTAGTACGTGCGTTCGGAAATGCATTTTCCGGTGTTATTAGATTATTTAAAATAATATTAATAGTACGGAATTAACTGGTAAAGTCCACATATTATATTCTTGCGTGAGTGCTATGACGTGTGCGTGAGTATGCGCATGCGTACGAGCTCATGTGCGATGGCGCGCGGGTTTATCAGGCGTGCGGATATACGCGCACTCTCTTGCGATACCTCTCACGTAAGTTATTGTAACACAAAATACTTTTTTTTTTGCTTTTTAACTTAAATAATATCCCTTTTGTATACCCTAAAAGTAAAAAATCGCTTAGTGTTATGTTTACATTCAAACATCGATTCTATAATATACATAAAAAAGGATATATGTAAATTGAAAAGGATACAAATTTGACTTTAAACAACTCGCGTCGTATTGATTTGATTTTTATAAATCCCAGCACCATAAAAGCACGAAACAAATGAGTCTCGATCACGGGATCGCTTCCACGAGTTTGTTACATTATGTTAAACATTTTCAGTGACCAATTACTACAGAGAGTTCAACACACGCAAGGAAAAATAATGGCACTGAAGGCTAGTAGATTACTATCAGATCCGATGTCGCCAAAACTCACACATTCTTAATTTAAACTTTACCTTATTGGCATATCGTTGAAAGTTCAATGTCATCTATTGCAAGTTACGACGTTTTGATATTATATTGAAATTTCAATCAGTGTGCTGTCATCTAGCGGTTAATTGCCGAACGACGACGTATTGGGATTGTTAATTTAGTTCTCCGAACAAGAAGCGACCATATTGCATAGCTTTACTTTCGTTTCCTGTAACAAAAAAGAATATTTAGAATAGAATAGAATAGAATAGAATACATTTATTATATAACACCATAACACAATAATAAAGACAACAACACAGTAAAAAAATAAAAAGTAAAAAAAATAAAAATAAAACAGAACTAAATTAAAACTAAAACAAACTAAATTAAAACAAACAGAAAATGAATAACAAAAAAGAAAACTAAATAAAATTAATTATAAAATAAAATCTTAGCAATAAATAATTATGCGACCACAAAGCTGGTCAACACTATTGTTGTACTAAGTAGATGTCATGTGTGCGGCTGTGGCGTATGTAATAGGATCCACTCAGTCCACTTCGATAAACGGAAAGTTGAAAATTGATTAAAATAAGACTTTTCGATGATATGCCAGCACGTTACCATATTTTTGGTATGGCTATCATTTCTGCACTCCGAAACAGCACAATAAGGCATATTTCCAAGATTTTAGAGGATTTGCACGAAAGAATGACACAACCATACCATACAAAGCGAAAATGACGGACTGAGCTCAGATAGGTCTTAGGGTCGTATTCCAGAACTCTACTCAATACTCAAGTCAGGACTTGAGTATTGCAGTGAGCACTGAAAATCATACTCAAGTCCTTGCCATTAGGATCGTATTTCCAGTGCTCGTGTTTCCAGTGCAATCCTGACTTGAGCATTGAGTAGAGTTCTAGAATACGACCCATAGAGACTGACTTTGAGTTTGACGCTAACTAAATAATTCTACTGTTATTTATTGTTCTCTGGTTCAACCGCTAGCCTGCAAAGGTTGACTTAAATATCAAGGTCAAAAATAAATTTTTCCTTGCCTACATGACCGTCTGATGTGAAAGGGCAGCAAGTGATAACGACAGCGTGTTACACCAGCAATGTGAACGCACATCTGATACATCGCGTAAAGTAATTTAATTAATAAATTATAATTAATAGTTCGGCAAGATTGTCACTGCCATCTGCCGTCTTATCCTTTAGGCCACAAATTCGCAACAGTGGTGCGTTCAGTGGGGCGTACATTGTGTCTAGTTGCAGCATTAGAGAAACTTAAAAGTACCAATTATAATAATAATAATCTTTATTGCCTCTTTACGAGGTTCTTACCTAACTTACCAGCTGACATGTGAACTTTTAATTAAAAGCTTTGGTAAAATTCATATTAGGAACTAACCTGTGTCCAGGCTGAAATCCAGGCTCCCATTTCCGGATATAGCAGTTATTAACCAGTAATAAGTATACTTTATTTATTATAATTGTTAATACAAAGATCGAACACTAAGGAACCATTCCTTCAATCCGGCTGAATCAAACCAACGACTTTCAACAAACCATGGCAGACGCTACATCAACTAAGCCATGGAAATAGCGGATGTGACGAATTTTTCTGTTGCAAACCACTATTTTTGGTTTTTAACGACTTATTTACCGTAGCGCCTTCTGTGAGAAATCTATTTCTTCACTCAGCGGTCAAACATCGTGACATTCAATAAACGTAATATATATACATATATCTACCTAGAATAACTGATTACTAAATATGTCCCTACAAAGTGCATTGTAAAAAGTTTTTTGCGATTTCTGACATTTCGAGTACTCTTACCTCATTTGGTCCCATAGAGACTATTGATCCTTACCAGAGACCGGATCGAATGGCCTAAAAAAAAGTTTTGTACAAATTGCCTTTTATCTTGCTGACTGTGCCATTTTTTGAAAATCTGTGAATGCTAATCAAAATATCTTCAAAATTCATGGGTAGTCTTCTAGAACCGTTTTCCTGTAACTACAACGATTAAGGTAGCTGGCCTTGCTGCCCCGTCTCAAATTTACACCCTGTATATATATAAATTATATAATATCTAATTCATTTAAGACTGAGACGGTACTAATAATGTAGCCACCAGATCCAAGTACAACATGTACAGGATCTCAACGACCTCGTAAAATTAAAGACGATACACGATAGACGACTGTAATATATTGGCAATAGGTTACTGGTTTACAGGAGTAATTGCATTAATCGCTAAACAGTAGTAGTTTCTTTTGGAAGTACATTTCAAAAGTGAACGTCCTTTTTGACCTTCGTTAGTTCATACAAAAAGTTCGTTGATTATATGGTAGGGACGAAACAACATTTAAGTGGTGTGAGTTGATTGGTTCAAAATGGAACCTTGACGAGCATTTAGTCACTGCTTCGAAACTTACATTAACAATAATAACAATGTGCCAGACAGCCACGCCAGGCACCTGGACCTCTACCATAAGATTACAGAGACGGTCGTTGCTAGTGACTTAGTAAAATGTTTGACAATTTTGTATTGCAAATGGAACAACGCCCCTAGCGGACACAAGATTGTCATTTTGTATGCAAATAATTAACACTGTCGCCAGCAACAGCGGTTACTGTAAACTCATAGTAGAGGCACTGGTCTCAAACTAGGAAATTGCATGTACTATGAGCACCAGAGCCACCAAATTCACAACACTATCTTAACAAGAACCAATTTAGAAAGATCCATTTCGCAAATTGGTCCTACCCACCTAATTGGTCCAAACTATGGGATGAGCAAAGTCGGCAATTCGCCCAATGGTTAATTCCGTCTATTCCATCTTTATTTTGTCAGCCCAGCACAGCGAAAGAAAAGAAAGATAAAACGGATGCTAAGTTGAAAGAAAACGTTGATCAAGATATTCCAATAATCACAGTACATCAGCCGCTACCGGATGATCCGTATACGGAGCTGGAGTGCTCGACTTCTGTCGGTGGAGGGGCCTTTTTAAAGAGGGACGATGACAGGGATCTGCTGTTTGCAATTGCAAGAAGATCTTGGGAAGCGAAGCAACCTGGCAGAAATATGAAAGGCGAAGAAATAAGGTCAGTATAGCATAAAATAACAAAAATAAAATTACTTTGTGCGTGATGTTTCCATAGATCTAAATAGACGCCGCAAGTGTACGAACGTTGATATGAGTAGAATAGAAACGTAACGACTAATGGACGACATCTTGGATTGTGAAATTTGACATTTAGTCGTCGAAAGTCTATTGAAAGAACTGTCAAAATTTTAGCAAAATACGTATGACTTGTCGTTTAGAGTCGATTCAAGTTCGATTCATATACCAGACTAGGTTCTAACGACATTTGGATCGAACGACTTTAAAATTGGACTCGTTTACGTTCACTGTCACACGTGAATACGAAAAATAAGTTCGACGACTAAATCTCTACGATATTGTAACGGTTTGATTACGTGAATCACCCCCCTGGTCAGTAAGATTAATACGAAATAAAAAGAGTTAAGATTTGATTAGTGTTTTCTTGATAGGAATAATCAAAGTCCTAAAGAACCTAGCAGTGATATATTTAACTAACAGATTGCAGTAACTATTTTATAGACTATTGATTGAATGTTAATTACGCTTATGCAATAATCAACCGAATTTAGCACTGGTTCATTTGAATTGTCAGTTTGCATAATTTAATACATAATTTCACTACATTTAGAACTATGTCCATTAAAAATACAAAAAGGTATTTTAAAGTTTTTTAGTTTAATATACATTATCAAATCCGCCTGTCTTTATTAAAATGTGAATAAAAATTAGTTTCGATGCTAGCAGGTCAACAGTCAAAATAAGAATAAAGAACGAAATAATGCAATTAGTAATCTAGGACGACGTCGTACGTTTTTTCTTGACACATCTAGTTATTGCCAATCTGTGTAGACTACGCTTGCGCGAACGCACGGTATTATTGCCCATTATGTTATGTTGGTTGAGTCAAAACTACCCACCTCTTAAAAATGTTATATTTGCATTACATAGATTGTTTCCATTTCACGCTTGTCATACGAAATGCTATGTTTATAGCTTTGTAATGTTACTGTATGTAAGTTTCTCATTTAGGTGATATAATTATTTTGAGAAAATACATTTTTGAATCACAACGTCGTAACATTCACAATCCAGACAATTTTTGCAATATTTTACCTTCTTTCATAATCTATCGATAAAACTGTCGACAACAACTACATGACTATACATGACTATATAAAATTTCACAAAAACTGGGAACCCTGCAAATGTCATTTTACTCCGTCTTCGAAAAAGACAGACTAAGTTGGCTTACAGATGGTTACTAGGGCCTGACAATGAAGCAGAAAGATGGATATAAACTTAGAATAATAACTCATAGAAATAGAATGATAGTTTCACATCAAACGACCTGTCACAAGTGAGGCAAAAATCAAATTCATGTAGGCTAGTTTTAGTAGTAGGTTAATTTTCGGTTTTAGTGATTATTTATTCAAAAATACAAGTTGAAACGCGTTACTTACTTGTGGAATGTGATGTTAGTATCTATTTTATGTTTGTCTGACGTATTTTTACACTCATTCACCGCACATTTCGTCATTTTTAGCTAAAATTCTGGAGCTGTTCGCGGTGCAGATTGACCTTGAGCACTGACGGTCCGCCCGCTCGTGTAGGCCCTTTGGGCGCGCTTCAAATTGCCTCACTTAGCGTGTGCGGACTAGGTTTCTATGCGTTATTATTCTAAGGATATAAAGAACTATTCTTTATTAAAGGTAGACCCACCGAGTATGTACTCGTTGGAGATCTCGACGACTGGTAGGATAGATAGATGGTGACTTTTTTTGTTTTTTTTTGTTTGCCGGTTTGAATCGCGGGTTTTCAAAATAATGATTTAAATTTACTTATTTTAAGGACATCCTTTACTTCTGAAACATTACTTAACCTATACTGCACTATCGGTCTATGTTGTGAACAGAACCTTTTTAAAGGTACAACATAAATAAAACATCTCACTTCCGTTATAAAATACCAAATTCCTCGGAACAAGCTCGGAATCTATTGAAGCACCTGCAACATTATGTAACCTATACTGGTAAAGCTATTCAAAATACGCAATCATTGATTATAATAATTAATGTACACACGCCAGCATATCAAGCTACACATTGTCGTATCTTATTCTGTTGCACTGTGCTCTGATGTGCCGTTGTCCGTACATGATGTAAACTAACAAATGTTGCTTTCAGACAAGAATTTCGAGAAGAATTCCTGGCCTCAATGATTCAAACAAAACCTGCGAGCACTCATGCAGTTGGTGAAGTACAGTCAATTTCAAATATTTATATTAGCCATTATCTAAATCATATCATTTAAAAATATCACGAGGCAAACAGTATGTAAGAAATGCTTTACTCTTCCAATTTCATCTTGTCCTCCAATTTGTCGACGTAGTAGTATTTTTTGAGAAAAACTATACACATACATGTATAGATGAATGTTACAAAAGGACCACTTATACTTTAGGATTCCAACTATTATTCCCTAAAGATGCTCAGGCAACACAGCTAGTATGTCTTTGCGGGGAGGCTCGCTATAAATACATATAAGGAATTTATCCCGCATAATAGGTATTCTTCTTAGGATCATACCTCCAAACCTCAAGCAAGTCTCGTTATTTGATCAATATCTCCCATATAATCGAAATTCTTTTTACAACTTCACAGGAAGGCTTCGTAGAAGAGTATCTAGAAGAAGAATCAAGTAAGCATCCTGAAACCTTTGAGAGACCCTCCGCATTAGCGTTTTTCGAGCCTAAACGTTCGCATGGCGGCGACGTAACTCCAGCTGCGTATACCCAACTTTCGGCATTATTCCGCAGGGCGCAGTCGCTCAGTGCTGGCGTTGCGTCGCAGTGACGCTCTGTGATGGTGTGCATGTGGTGTGTGTACGCTGATGGTCGAAAGGCGCTAGTGTGGGGAATCTCTTAGCTTGTCCCGATGGAAATGTTCCCTATTCCATTTAACCTTAACACATTCATCAGATTGAGAAGCCTAGATTACACGCATTTTCCACTTAAGCGGCTAGAACCTCTTCGGAAATCTTTTTTCGGAAATAACGTTTGTTCGAATTTTCATTACACCGAAAACCGAATTATAACGTTTATCGAAAGACTCGATTAAAAGAAAAACATTTTCCTCTCAAAATTACTTTCGAGGTTATGAAAATTTGAGCAAACTTTATTTCTGGAAAATGTCATTTCGAACTATTGACAGGTTAACCCTTTACGGCGTTACATGGCGCTATCTAAAGTAGCGCTTCTTTCCTCGAAAGTAGTTCGTATTTTAAATAATATATTTTGAATACGAAGGAATTAACAAATTGAATAAAGAACGGTATAAATATGGCGAATACTGTAACTTGTGCGAAGAATACAGAAAATATCATGATAAATTTCGTAAATACACGCGAATGACCATATAAACTTTTGATTGTATTTCTCAATACTTAAATGTACATTTGAAACACCATATCAAATCTAGAAGGGTTGTCACCAATGCAGAAAAATTCCGCTCCGAATTATACATATAAAATATTTTGTTTCTGCGACTGCTGTCAGTACCGCTCTGGATTGTGACATCTCCTTCGTTCGCCCGTACAGTTTTTCCCGCCGCACCTAGCCTCTCGCGCCTCTGCTATAAAATGCTTTGCGAAAATCGCGCACAATACATTTTAATATATTCATTCTTGCCGCTCGTCGAGCAGCACTAAGCTGCCGCTGACAGCGGCACGGTCGTGGCCAACTAATTATTTATTCAAATAAGTCATTGTACCGTACCCATTGACACGGCCGCTACTCTGAAGTAAAACTAGCCGATTGCGGTAGTTCGCGGCTAGTCGCTTAGTGTGAAATGGCACTTAACAGCACTTATCCGCTCACGCGATTCATGCGTCTCTGGAAGCATACCACACCTAGAGGTGCCGGTGATGATTTTATACCGATTTATCGGATATCGAAGTTATAACAGGTAAAAGAACTAATACTAATTGCTATTTCGGTACCTACTCTAGCAAACCATAAAGATTTTAATGCCTGGGTCTGTCATTTAAAAAAATAAACAACTTCAAAAATACGTCACGACAATCGTGTGTATTATTGTTTGGGCTGGTGATGTCGGTGTTTATTTATTGAAAACATACCGTAAGTTGCGTTTTTTAAGTTTACCCTGAATATAAATGTTTATAAACTATACTTTAAGGAGTAATTTCATGGCAAACATTAGAACCACTCAAACGGAAAAATCATATTTACCCAAGTACACCAAAAATTTAATTAGTGCTTTTCAAATTGCAGGATTTGCGGTGTGTTACTGCATTTTATTTGAGATGTTTTTGTTGGTAGTACGGAGGGTATTTATTTAGCAATGCAGAATAATAATTTTTATTTTTAAAAACTTGTATTTAAACTGAATCCTTTTCTAATTTGCGAAACCAAATAGCCGCCATTTTGCGGTAGGATGAGCGCATCGCGTGAGCGGTTATAAAAGGACTAATGTAAATACCGGAAACGAAAACACTATACCACGACCACTTGTGGCGACCTATGTCTACCTTACACGAGCAGTGAGCTAAATATCGAAAAAGTAATATGTGTTTATGAAATTATTAGGATTTCTTTGGAAATGAAACTTATTTATTCAAAGAAACCAGCATTTCGGACTCTTTACAGGTTCCATGGTCACGACTGATTGAGATTGTATTAAAAGCATTCTGATTCCAACAGGGAAGATGGTTTCTCCGAACTACCGGATTGTGATCTCGTAATCCCCTTAATGAAAAATCCCAAGCATACATAAGGCTGCTGTAATACTCATTAGTATATTCTATTTCATTTATATTGTCCTTTTAATTAATAAATTTAATTTTGTCAAAAATTCGTAGTGTTCCCATTATGTCGTGACGACAGACAGTCGTGCAGTTTAAAGTGCCCTGGCTTGTATATTTAAATGAAGTTGTTCACACATAGAACAACATGATTAACTGTCGTTCACGTTCATGATGTTTTTGACGTTACGACGACAGACTGTCGTGACAATGGGAAGAGCTATAACGACAGTCGTCTGACGATAAGTATTATCGTCGTTATTTTGTCGTGCAAACGACAAGGCGGCTGCCGTGAACCGATGAATTGTCGTCACAATCATTAGATTCCCACTAGGGAACAGCCTAGACACGACAGTCGTTCAACAATAAATAAACGTCCACGACACAGTCACGGCAGATAGTCGTGATATAGGAACAGGCTAAATGCGACAGTCGTCCAATGATAAACAAAACGTTACGACACAATGGGAACGCGCCCTTAAATAAAATATTTTGCAAATCGTATGTAGCGTAAATTGGAATGTTTTTTGGTAAATTAAAAACAAGGTATTTGAATACTATTATTATTAGGTATTATAATGCCTTTTGTAAGTATAGTTCAGAACAGTGGCCATGACTATGAGACGACAAAGAGTCCAAAACGGTGATTTAAATTACAAATCATACACGATACAGATCCCAGAAAAATTTCATTTAAAAAAAAAAAAAATTTACAGAAGCTGGAACCGTTCAAGGTCCTACACCTGTATCTGATACGATTCGTAAGTACAAATTTTACTGTATAAACATTAGCAAAGGGGTTTTAAAACCTACAACATTTTAGTATTAAGAAAAGGCTTAATTTGTCCCTGTTCTTTTACGCTATTTTTAATTGTATTGTCAGTCCCTTTGAAAGTAGACACCCTATTGTTGTAGATGTAACAGAGGGGATCAGAGGGAATACAGCAGAAATTAGGTTAGGGAATTCATTAGAAAAAATATTATTTGCGGTTGTGTGATAGCGTAAATAACACTGTGATAGCTATGTGGTTTGAAAGAGGACGCAGTGACAAAAATAAAGCAAGTTGAAATGATTTGGACACTTAGAGTGGATGAAAGAGTAATTATGAATATATGTAGAGCCATCGTGAAAGGCAACATTGGAAGAGATCGGCCACGGAAGTCATTCTCAGATATTTCATCTGAACGTTCTGAACGTTATCGAGAACGTTCTTAAAAACGCTGGAATGCACGCCAGTGAGAAGAACAGAAGAGCTTATATGGAAAGTTGATGAATGTAAGTAAAGCAAGAACAACTGCTCAGGATTGTACAGTCAATAGAAAGAATAGGAATCTAAAGGTTTATTGAATCGTAGCTTATTTTTTACCGACCTTTCCGTAGTTCAGCTTTTTGTATGTATGTTGATTTTATAGTACTCGATTGTCCCGAAAACAGGTGGAGCGATTTTATCAAATTTTTTCATACTCTAAAAAAGAAATAAAAAATATAAAATAAAAAACTACTTTCTTTAAGAAGTTTTATGTGATTTTAGTGGAAGAATTAGAAGGAGAAGACGAATTCCTTTACTATACGATGCCTGACCAATTACGAGACAAGTTTGTGTCTCTATGTTTTGTACCTCTATGCACAAAGGAGCTGGTAGAAAGTGAAACGTAAGTATAATGTAGTTTCTAATTGAATATATAATTTTGATTTTATAGAGAGACCGAAAAGTTTGAGAAACACTAGCCAACTATGTAAATATTTTTTTTCCAATATTATACATTACGTCCACTCGCGATAAAGATAATAAATGTTATAAACTGAACCTGGAACCAAAAACAAAGGAGGTTTTTGAAAACTAATTGCATAAAAATGAAATATAGCATATGAAAAATAGCATAATCTGAATTTATAACACCGTTTGTATATAAGACAGTCATCTAAATTAAGCTAGTGTTGCCATTATATTATAATTATTATGGTTCCTGTTGTACAAAATGATATATAGGAGTGCCAGAAATGAATATATGAACGAGTGGCGTAACGGTTTATTTTAAAAAACGCAAACAGGTAAAAATAATCACAACTTATATACAGAGCACGTCTTATATAATTCTTATATTCAAATCATCTCTTTCTCTAAACAGTATTGCCATTTTACAATTATTATGGTAACTATTCTTCTATCCATATTAATTATTAACAATCATAAACAGCACCACCCATTCGTGGCAGATATTGTTTACAAAACAACTCCATCTAGTGGCAGGTTGACGTATTTACCATCTAGTACGTTTATGAGCTTGCAACAAGCGTAAAGTCAGGGCTGCGTCACTCGCTTAAGGTTATGATAAGTGCCTACCGCCGAGTGCGCCGGCGTCGGCACAAGCGCTCATATAAGTCTTTTATTTATGAGCATTCGGCTCCGCGCGACTGCCTACGGCGGGCAACGTTATTTTCATCTCTCTGAACGCGTGTTTAGGTGCTTTTGTCCTCGTAATGAGCGCCTGGTGCCGTTGATCGGATATATATATATATCCGACCTATATATATATATATTCCACCAATAAAGAGTCCTTACCGATGGCAAATGGTGGTAATAACGAAACAAAATTAAGGGAGCAATTTTTTATCTTAATAAAAAGTAGACCATCAGGCCAAATATATTTTCTATACTTTAGGCAATAGTCTGCTTGTTCATCCTATAACAATCTGTTAATCCAATTTCAGTCTCTTACTGGCACCAGAAATGGTAGATGTAGCCAAAGCACAGCGAACCGAGCACCTTGAAGCAGCCTTAGAACGCATGACTGAATTGCAAAATTACAATGACGTTCATGTGTTGGGGGGACAGAAACGCAGGATCATTTTACTGGAAAAACTTCTTGTGGGTAAGTGGTTTGTTATTTTCTTCTTCTTCTTAAACTGCCTATGCAATTAGTGAAGGCAGCTCAGCATAATATGTCCCTATATCGGGCAAGCTTAAACAGTTGGGTTGGGCAGTACTCGCAATTCCAGTACAATCTCGTACGTTCCATAGCCATGTCTACAAACTCCTTTCCTTTTACCAGAGACCTTATAATTATTGTGAGTTGCAGGTGTTTGTGTCTGTTGAGATTAACAATGAGGCATTTGCAAAAGCTTTCGCTTCTATCCAATTAGTCGTAAAACTTCACTATTGGTGACAGATCCACGAGATTTTACATTTTGGTCTATACGCCCACATCACGCGTGTCATTTTGTACATATTCGCTAAGTAAGAATTATTAAATGGATGGGATATTTACACTGCTGCAAAATTAGTGTCCTGTGCCCCTCATTCCGTAGCTTTGACCTTTCAATCAAAATGTAACAAACGTTACATTTCAGTCTTTCCCTGCCTTTAAAAGCATTCTTGAACGATATAATGTGTGGTCTTTCAATAACCACGGGAATCTCCTTCCATAAGGCAACGTATCTGTGACTTATTTGGTGCTGCAGACGACCTTGAACAACGGTGGCTATGTAATACCCGTGTTTATCTATTGTCATACTAACTGGCCATCCACGACTTCGGTCCAACGATTTGGACTGTGGACGCAGGAGGAGGATATCCCGGATTCAATTTCTGGTAGGACCAATTTGGGAAAGAAACTTATCTAAATTGGTTCTGGTGTTGTTCTATTGTTTGTGGGTAGTGCCCTGGAGTGACTTACATTGCTAAATCTCAGCATTTATAGTAGAGGGAATTCCTAGTTTGGAACTCAACAATGTGGTGTGTATTTTTTTATTATTTTAGTTATATAAACATAATAATTTGTTTACGAGAGCACACAGGCAATTTTTTGCATAGAGATCTACGTTGGTATGTATAGTTGAAGCTTAAACGCTTGAATGACAAACTGCCTCCGTGGCCGAACGGTTACCATGCCGACAGCCACGCAGAGGTCCCAGGTTCGATTCCCGGGCCGGGAGAAATGTTTGTATGGCCTACATTTATTTCTCTCGTGAGTTTGGGTGTAATTTGTGGTTGTCTATATGTGTGTCCATGGCACCCGCGACACAGGGTTTCCCTAGTGCGGGGCTATGTTGAGTGTGTGCGTTATTTAAATGACGATGTTATAGATGGTACATGGCAACCCGACCTAGCTGAAGCCCTTGAAGAAAGAGATGAGGCGATAACAAGAGAAATTCATGAAGCTACACTTACCGCTAAGAAGAAAGTACAAGAAGCTGCTGCGGCAAAGAAGATAGAAGTAGTGAAAAAGAAGAAGTAGAATTTGTGAAGTTTTGGTTTTAAGAGAGTTGTCATTAAAGTTTTGACTATGGTAGGAATATATCAATTTTGTTTTTACTTGTAGATGACATGGAGATTTCAAATAAGATAAAAGCTTAGGATGGATTTGCTTTGGTCGATACCAAAGCAAATCCATCCTAAACCCCTAATTTTCAAAATAGAAAATAAAATAGGATCTAAACAAGTATATCTGTATGTACACCAGCGAGCTTTCTTTTTCGGCTAGCGTATAAAATGAAATTAACAGGTAAGTTAATAGAATACTCTAGCAAATTGAATACGATTAAGTAAATTCAATATTCCTTGATTACACACTACGCAAGAAAAAGCGATGAAACCGTAGCTAAAGCCATCAACTGGAAGGATGTGGAGACTTCAAAAGTGACCGCCAACGCCTACCCGGTAAATATCGCTTTGATTCATCGTGTTCATGTGCAACT
Organism: Hyposmocoma kahamanoa; assembly: GCF_003589595.1. NCBI lineage: Eukaryota > Metazoa > Arthropoda > Insecta > Lepidoptera > Cosmopterigidae > Hyposmocoma > Hyposmocoma kahamanoa. The sequence continues at coordinate 1,255,411 of NW_020653409.1, read as the reverse complement.
GAATGAGTCCCATTGCAATAAACCTGATATTGGTTCACGTATTGATATAGAATATTTTGGATGCAGAAAGGACATTTTTTATGTGACATGATTGATGCCTATATATAAGGCATTTACTTTAATGTACTTAAATTACTATTTAGTATTCATACTGTAGTGTACAATAGTCACTGACCGAGTTCCAGAAGTCCAAGCACAAGATCTACCAGATGCCATGGAATGCAGCATTCTGGACTGTAAACGCATTAACCAAGTGCGCGATACAATACTGCGTTCGATGACTGGATTGTTAAGGGAGCAATACACCCAGTCTGAAATGGGATTGGACCCTCCCTTTTTAACCCCCGATCCAAAAAGAGGGGAGTTATAAGATTTAAGTTTATATCTGGGTCTCTATGTATGTTTGTAGTATCGTACGTACCTTTACAGCTGGACTCGTCTTAAGCGTTTTTTTTTCTTCTTCTTTCAAGACTAATTTAGTAGAGATGGTTCTTGGATATGTTTGATTTTAACTAGAGCATCTGTTCAGCCATTCAAAAATAAATTTGTTTTTTACCCAGTTAATATAGGCGTGTCTCGCGGCTCATCAATCACGTGTTCAAATATATTAATTTACTTTTGAATTGTTTCGCCAGGTCGCGCGACTCCTAATAAAACACGAAACCATTCTTCCATTTCTCCCATTCCTTAGAAAGGTTTCGCGACGTGATGTTTTCTAAATTATTAACAAATTTAAATGGCGGCTGTGGTGGTAATACGGCTTCCATCTTAGTACCAACGTTTGTAATTTAAATGTCTGCAAAACCACTGGCACATTTTTATCTACAGAACGTAAACACTATAAATTAAATTATCAGTTTGTTATGACTATGTTTGTGATGAATATAGAATATTTTATGTCAACACTGTTGCATTGGTTCATTTTTATTCCGACTGCGTCATGTTAACATATTAGGGAGCGACAATCAAACACCATAAACGACCTATCACGAAAATCGAAGCAATGATTGAAGATTGTGATTTGTCATAAGTAATTGTGGATATCTTACTCTGAAAAGTCACATAACAGCTATGGCATTGAATTTTGACGTTACTTTCATCGTAAAACTGATGTGTGTAGTACGTATGAGCTTCATTGCGGACGGAGGCACGTAGTATCGTATTTCGAGGTAGACCTCTTGTCCCAGATCATGACTGTCTTTATTCTGTTTACCCATTTGCATAAATGCATAGGGATCTCAGTCATAAAATGAATATTTATTTTACTTCCTTGTTACCATATATTGTAAACTTGCGTAAAGATAACTGAGCAAAGGGTATAATCGCGGCTACACAAAGGTGGAGAATCGGAAGACGCAGTTGAAAGAAAGAAAGAAAGAAAATATATTTATTTGGTCCACATTACATTGACAATAACTACTTTACAACTACAAAAATAAGGAACCAAAAAGGTCACCACTCAGCATGTGCCAGTTTGCTCACGGAGAAACAGACCGGCGCTGATATTCTGTGGCCACCACAACAGAAAGGATACCACTACAACGCACATACACTTTACCAACAGGAACATATACATACATCAACTTAACATAATATAAAATATATAGGTTTTTAAACATCACAATAAACAAACAATCATTAAACAATGACAAATCTTACCACATATAAAAAATATATATACTATAAAATAATATAACATAACATATGCTGGCCTAAATAAACTACACAAAAAACAGACAAAAAAAAATGAATTAAAATGAAAATTAAAAACAATAATAAACAAGTCTGAGGAGATAGTGGAGTAAATCAGCCATAAAGCCATTTGGCTTTATTCCACAATCCCTGAGGATCGAGCGATTGGAGTCCCGCCACGCCGTGAATTCGTTTGTGGTGAGACTGCCGACCGAACATTTGCCGACCTTCATGAAGGAAGAATTTTGGTCGAAGAGTGTTTTATCGGCGATTCCGCGGCCGCTTACCTGCCGCCAGATCGCACCACACGTCGCCGACAAGAGCGATTCGTGTAGATTTATTAGAAATAGTGTTTTATTATATTATATGTATGTTAGTCCTTGAGGTATACATTATATGGGTCATGTGACCTGAACTAAATAAATAAAAAATAATGTAGGTAATTATTAATTTTATTACAGTACGTTATTCCCTCTGCGCACAACATAATCTATCATAATCTCTGCTCGGGCAAAATCTGCACGGATCACTAGCATTATTGGATTTCTGGCTCCATAATATTCCTTTTGGATGCATGAATCTGTTCCACTATGTATATATATTTGCTCTGTTGAACAAGTTAGTATTGATATTGATATCACATTGATGGAATTGGCTATAAAGAGTATGTTGTGTGTTTATTTTGAGATCAACATGCGCCTACACCGCCCCGAGGCTCATTAATTCTGGCAAATGCCGTCAAGTTGTCGTATCAATGGCATACATTATAATACTTGCCATCGTGTAGAAAGGATTTGCCAATCAACGGAAGGTACCTACTAAGACTGTTGCTCAGGGTGCGCAAGACGTACAGTAAAGAATGTACGTTGTGCGGGAAGGCACCTTCGTGCACCTCAGACGCCGTAAAATTTGCTCTTTAAATATTTATAAAAATTCAAACCACCTTGCATTTTTGTTCGGGTTAAAACACAAATAAGATATATCGCACGGCTATTACATAGTGTTGTAACTCAAAATACACGTCAATACAACTGTTGTCAGAATATTAATAGAAAGATAAACAATTAAAAGATCTGCTTAATTCAAAATTAGACAAACTTTTTGTAAGCTAGTTGTGGACATAACAGTCATTACCCAAAAACATGAAATGTTTCTGTTCTACTTATAAGTATATTTGGCAATGTAGGAAATTGCTAAGTTGTCTGTAATTAATTTTAACCTACACATAATATTTAATAATCTTTTACAAGAAGTAATTCGTTTTTCATCGATTCTGAAATAAAACTACACTTTTTTTAATTAATACACTATTGTATTAACAGTGCGATATTATTATTTATAAAATTTTTTCAGGTTTTAAAAATTCAAATTTTCAACAACAATTTACGGAACTTAATCAGCCATAAACCAGTTTCAAAATTGGTATAATAGTTTTTGATCAACATTTTTAAGTAAGGCCATTTTAATACACAAAATGCAAAGTGGCTGGAAAACGTCGAAAGAAATAAAAAATTATATAATCTTTATAGCAGTAGAGGAAAGAGTTCGTCTAGAGAAGTACAGCCGTACACAGTATACAGTTTGTTTTGAACGATAAGGGTACTAGTGACATTACAAGCACGTGGGACTTTTCAACTTGTCTCACGGTGATGGGCTCAGTCGCAGTGCCTTATAGACTTTTTCGATTTAAAGCTCTGAGCAGCACTACAACTGTTATGGACATGCCTATCGCTTACCACCAGATGCATGATTTGTTTGTCCCGTCACGTCTGATATGAACTTTTATAAATTGATTCCAATTTGGATGTTCCATCGAGTATATAACCAGAAATAGAGACGAAATGTCATTTAATTTGTTTGCAAACTATTCTGCCATATCATTACTGTGACAACTGCGCGCCGATTGGCTAGCCCGAGTTCGAAACAATTGACGGGTGTCGTCAATGGGTGTCAACTGTTTCACTTCAAATCGACCAGTTAACTTAAGCTTTGCTATAATGGACGAAAATGGATGAAATGTGATTCCCTTTTGTTTTATAATTAGATAGTTTGCTGTTTTTCCTCACACCATCGAATGAAACATCACGCCATTGTTAGAGATATTATCTTTATCACAATAAATACAGAATATTTTTGGAATATACGGAGACGTACACACAGGTCAATTGTTGGTGCTGTCTATATTTTAGTGCAAACGAGATTTGATATTTATAAGTGATGTATCACTGATGAGTAACCAGGAATGCATGGCCCTAATTTCGTCTCTGTTTCTGGTTATATACTCGATGGGATGTTCTGAGTGCTTAGAAATGAATTCAGAATTGTTGCGGCTAATATTATTCACGTTATTTTTATTTCGATCCTTGTAGCTTTTCACTTCGCCTACCACGTTTTTCTTCGACATCAAGCATAATAATATTTAGCATAATAATATTAAATCTAAAAATACCCCCAACCCCCACCCCCACCGTTGTTGCCATTACCGTGACATCTGACAGCCGCTAAGTGGTATATAATGGAACCAATGCGACGCTAATGGCTCGCCGCTTTGACACTTTTAATAAATTTGTAATGTGACAATAATAACGCAATGACCCAGTTAAGAAGAGGCTATTAACTTTTGCCCTGTCTGATAAACTTTTGGGGTGGTATATCACGCAACGCGTCATTAATGTCATCGATAATGTGACATCCGAATAGGTTAAAAATTCACAGACCTATTTTCAGTGCTCTAATTTTCTCCAACCACAGATTTTATTATGCAACGGATAGCTATTAGCCTGTCCAATTGATGGGGCAAACAATCTTAGAAGATGGAAAGAAAGTGTAAGCAAACAAGTAATGCTACTGGTGACACGCCTACACGTAACAGTTGCCTTACCACTAACTATTTATTTAAATTTTGACATATGCATGCCTCCGAAGTTCCGTAATTATTGAAATACAACCATAGACAAAAAATGCAATACAGAACCATTTAATTTTTGTGAAGCGACGGGCTCTTTAGCTCCGATATTTACCGAGCCAACATAATACTATGTAACAAAAGTTATTCTAGTTGATAAATTTTGGTACATCTCTAATAGATTATAATGAAATGAAACAAATTATAAATAATTATAATAAATTCTTATTGTTTATTATAATGAACAATCGGCTTCTTCTCCATATGAACGGGAATCATCACTTGAATCCCCATTAACATTAATGATAAATTCTTGAGTACACAAATTGTCAAACGCAACATCGCGATCCCAAGCAGGCAATATTTTTTATGAACCCGCTCACATTCACGATTTAAACATCTTCATAAATAAAATCGATTGTTATAAAAAATCGAATCGGAAACGCATTAGGACATCACTAATTGATTAGAATTCAAGCTGTCAAAAGTTAAACAAATGGTTGGACAGAGTATAGGTAGTTTCACCAGCACCCTTCAAAATCAGATTGTTAAGGCGCTCCCTCACCTAGAACTGGCCTGTAATGTAACAATCCAAGATTCTATTTTGAGAATTACGTTACAATACTATCTCACTGACGAACATACGCCTGTAGTCTAGTCTGTTGTTTTTACAATGTCAGATTAAGCAGACAATTTAATCCAACCATCTTGTTTTATTAACTAATAAAAATGTTGAGTGTGACGAGGATCCAAAATACTCTGAGCTCTCAATATTTTTCAATTAATAAGGTTTTGACTTTATCTCGGGTCATTTTTAAATTTAACCTCGAATGCAAAATACTAGTGTTGAGTAACTCATTCACGAGGCAACTCATTTTTACCACTCGCTTAGTTGGTTTGTCACAACCCCTCATGTCATAAAAATGTCCCACCTCACACCCCACCTCATGTCATAGCCTCATGTCACAGCCTCACTCATGTCACACCGCTTCGAATTCAACAAATGTAACAATGATGGGTTATGAACTGCCCGCTTTTTATCTGATTTTACATTATATGATCATACTACCATAGTACCATAAAATCAGCATTTATTTATACTATATCATAACACTTAAGTTATCCAATTGATTGATATCATCAAGTTCTTAGGTTTTCGCGATTGTTACACATAGGAAATGAGCCAGTCTGCGAGCATGTCATGGATAAACCTACACATTCAATGAAGTTTGACAAACCCCAGGTCCTTGCAAAAGAAGTCCGTTATCATCTACCCAGGATGCTGCGAGAGGCCATTGAAATTAAAAAATAATAATTTCACAGGGAAGATGGTTTCTCCGTACCACCAGTTTGGGATCCAGTATTTCCTCTGATGAAAAATCCCAAACAGACATAAGACTGCAGTACTAATTAATATTATGTTTTAGTTTATTCTAATTTCTATTATTACTTAATAATAAATTGAACTTAATAAAAATTCATCTAATAAAATAATTTGTAAGACTTAATGTAGCGTGAATTGGAATGTTTTCTTTGTAAAATTTAAAATAAGATATTAAATTAATAACTATAGTAACTATAGTGAAAAAATGGGGTGGTTTGCATTAATATTAGACATAACTGGTTGAAGACTGTACCACCTCAATTAACCGTGACCATGAGACCTGTAAAGGGCCCGAAACGTCGGTTTGTTTGAAAAAACAAATATACGCGATTTAAATCCGGAAAAATGGTTTCATTTCCTATGATATCATCAAGTTATGAAAATGTGCTTAATATTCCGTCTCTTAACTAATTGCAGTGGGTGCAAACGTTTTTAAATTTTGAATCGCTCTTTAATTACTTTGCCTGCCCGATCGCAGCAGCGAACACGTCTTCTCGTAAATTTTTTGAACCGTTTACAAGTTACCAAAAATCTCTTGTGCCATAAACATTTTAAATGTCACAAATATTAATAAAACGGAAAGAATATTTATAAAACTGGATCTATTACCACTATTTCTTTACCCTTTTGAATTTTGAACTTTAAACTTACTAAGCAAGATGTATGGAGGCTGTGGAGGCTACTACTCTCCTGGCTACATTATCATTATCGTTAGGACATGCTTAAGCAGTGCCAGCAGCGTGCTTTCAAACTGTCGAGTGATCTAGAATATATGAACATCACATAAAGTTGATAAACCTCATGTGCCTGTAGTTTCGAAACCGGGCCGCAGATTACTGTTTGGCGGCAGAAATTGCTTTCTGATGTCCTCTGGACCTTTGGGGACATTATCTCGTATTCCTAAGAGATAGATTAAAAACGACGTCAAAGGAACCCGCTTCCACGTTGGTAATTCCAATCTAAAACTCAATTCCACGCAAACTGGTGTCGGAAGAGTAATAAAATTAAATTCAGCACGTACGACGCAATTATCCTTGCTTTAAGCTTCCTTCAAACACCGTGGGACTAATCTAATCGTTTTACTGCAAATTTCGACTGTGACGCTTCGTTTGAGAGTCAATTAGATGCATTTGAGCTCGCTTACTGCGATTCAAGAGCGCGAGAAACCTCGTTCGTTTTCTTTAATCGATGCGAAACTACATGCAGATGTCTGTAACACACGCAACTGACACGCTTAAAATGTTTAAGCATAATAATAAAGCCATATGTGATCAAATGATTATCACTAATTACAGGTTTCTTACCACTATAAGATTTCTTTTTAACTGACTTCAAAAAAGGAGGAGGTTCTCAATTCGACTGTATGTTCTTTTTTTTGTATGTATGTTACGCGATAACTCCGGTATTTGTGAACCGATTTTTATGATTCTTTTTTTGTTGGAAAGAGGGTACTTTCATAGTGGTCCCATTTCATTTTGAAGAAAATCATCCACCTCGAAGGGTGGCTGTTCACGCATGAAGATTCATTTTCATAAATAGCGCCTAACATTAATTTAGGAGCAATTACTTTAATGGTTGATTTTGCTATTTCTCCAATTCAAGGCGTTTTTCTCTCAATATACTTTGAGTAGTGAGAACTGATTTTTTATTATCTCCAGTGTCAAGTTCTGTATAGTAGCGAACTAGGGAATATTTCAATAAAATTTTATCAATAAAAGTTTAATTTAGGAGCAATTATTTTAATGGTTGATTTTGCTATTTCTCCAATTCAAGGCGTTTTTCCGCTACCGAGAACCGATTTTTATTGTCTCCAGTGTCAAGTCATGTATAGTGGCGAACTAGGGGCTATTTCAATAAAACTTAGCAAATAGACGTAATTTCACGTCCTTTTGAGGTCGGTTTTTTTAGTACTCTGTACTGAGATTATTATTTTCCCGGGTTGACTGGTCAGCGGCAGATGACAGTTTTAAGGGTCGAAACACAAAAGTGCGATAGGACGTCGCATCGCAGAAATCTACGAGCTCGCAAGACGCATGTTAATCTTTGTGGTTTTTTTCCTATATTTTGCTAATCAATAACCGCAGTGCAACACTAAATAAGGATCCCTGTCACGGCCTAGTTTAAAAAATACGTTTAGTGCCGTTGACGATAGTCGAAGGAATGATTATACGAGCCGTGGCAGTGACACGCTTTGTCGCACGACATCGCATCGCAGCAATTCGCGTCGCAGTTCTCTACGTTGCGAATTCCTAAGAACAGACTTATCTGTCTACCCTCTTTCGCTGTCGACGCCTACCGTCATCTCGATTACTTGTAGCGTTACCATTGTCACTCACTTTTCCGACAAACCACACTCACTGTATAGACTCGCGAAACTGAAGCCAAACGATTTTTGTTCTTATTCTTATAAACACTAAGAACAGGATTCCATGCACTAGATAGTTTAAATCCACGGCTAAGTGCCATAGGCCTCGATTGCGCACACACACGAAAACGCACATAAACAAAATGGTAAACACTATGAATGTTGATAATTATTGGTCACAGTTTCTAATTTAAAAAATGTAACAAACTTTTATTGCAAGTTACGACGTTTTGATTTTATATTGAAATTTTATTCAACATGCTGCTACCTTGCGGCTAGTAGCTGGACTACAATGAATGATTAACATCTGAACGAATAGATAATCAGAAAATTTAAAATTTATTAAAATAAGGCCCACCGATCATTTGACATACAACTACGGGTATTATCAAAACAGCGCAATAAGGCATTTTTCTACGATTTTAGGGATTTTAGAGACACAATCATACCATACAAAGCGACAATGGCGGACTGAGCTCAGATAGGTACTAACTAATCCCTTCTACAGTATTTATCTTCATAGTTCAAAGGTTGGTACTTTGTGATCTCGATGGTTTCTCGTACCAAATGTGATATGTATGTATCTAATGACGTTCCGTAGATGATACTTGGGGACTATGTAATTAATTAGTAACAAGTGATAATCATTTAGTGAATAACCACGAAAGCCTTAAAATCATATGTGACCTTACGTTAAAATCGCCTTATCAATTGGACGTAGTTAAACAATAATCTCAGTACAGAGTACTGAAAAAACCGACCTCAAAAGTACGTGGAATTACGTCTATTTGCTAAGTTTTATTGAAATATCCCCTAGTTCGCCACTATACATGACTTGACACTGGAGACAATAAAAATCGGTTCTCGGTAGCGGAAAAACGCCTTGAATTGGAGAAATAGCAAAATCAACCATTAAAATAATTGCTCCTAAATTAAACTAAGGCGCTATTTATAAAAATGAATCTTCATGCGTGAACAGCCACCCTTAGAGGTGGATGATTTTCTTCAAAATAAAATGGGACTACTATGGAGGTACCCCCTTTCCAACAAAAAAAGAATCATGAAAATCGGTTCACAAATACCGGAGTTATCGCGTAGCATACATACAAAAAAAAAACATACAGTCGAATTGAGAACCTCCTCCTTTTTTGAAGTCGGTTTAAAAGGGTCCAATCCACATCCACTCACTTTCGACTGATTGGTTGATATGGCAGTTTGATTGAAGTTTCTCACTCTTCTTTTTAACCGACTTCAAAAAAGGAGGAGGTTCTCAATTCGACTGTGTCTTTTTTTGTATGTATGTTACACGATAACTCCGGTATTTGTGAACCGATTTTCACGATTGTTTTTTTGTTGGAAAGAGGGTACCTTCATAGTGGTCCCATTTTGAAGAAAATCACCCACCTCTGAGGGTGGCTGATCACGCATGAACATTCATTTTTATAAATAACGCCTAAATTTTACTTAAAGAGCAATTACTTTAATGGTTGATTTTGATATTTCTCCAATTCGAGGCGTTTTTCTCTCAATATTCTTTGAGTAGTGAGAACCGATTTTTATTATCTCCTGTGTCAAGTCCTGCGTAGTGGCGAAATAGTTCAATTCAATAATAGCCTAATAAAGTATAATGTCCTACGGGATTCTCATGTGGGGTAAAGCGGCAGATATTCAAACCATATTTGTATTGCAAAAACGAGCGATTCGTTCTTCGTTCTTTATACCGTCTAGGCTCTCGGGTATCTCTCAGAGAAAAGTTTAAAGAGACTGGTATCATGACTGTGGCATCACAGTACATTTACGCAAATATTTTATATGCCCGTAAAAATATACATAATTTCAATAAGAAAGAAGATATCCATAATATTAACCTTAGAGCTAAGTCCAAACTCATGGTACCACGATTTCGTTTAACCAAGGTAAACAACTCTTTTATGGGGAACTGTATACGTTTTTACAATAAGATTCCGGAGCATATATTAAGTTTATCATTTCCTAAGTTTAAAAACTACATTAAAAATATTTTGATCGAAAAATCATATTACAAAATTGAAGACTACGTGTTAGATAAAGATGTATGGAAAGACGACATGGCTCCAGAATCCACACAAATTTGATTCAAAGTGTATTCCATAGCATTTAAGTTTATTTGAAAAGAGCAATCCCTAGAGTTTCTTGCTCGTTCTTCTCAGGGAGGTCAGCGTAGTGAACGAGCAGTAGCTTAAATGTGACGTTTTCAAGTGTAAATTTATTTTACCTATGGAATAAATAATCTTTGACTTCGACTTTGACTTTGACCAGTGAAAAAAGAATCATCAAAATCGGTTCACAAATGGAGTGATCGCGTAAAATATATACAAAAGCTACAGTCGAATTGAGCACCTCCTCCTTTTTTAAAGTCGGTTATAAAGTGTACACACGAACTTATTTTTTATAATTACCTATTATTCTATAAGTTGTTAGTATTACAAGAATGTATGTTCAGTCGAACTTTCCAGTTCCTTCCTGGTCGAGTGTTGAACAAGAATACAGTTGCATGACAACGTGTTAAAAATTACCATCTTTTGAAGTATACTTTGGCATTTTATACTAATTTACGTAGGATCCATTACAGGAGTGAACCTTGTTTGCAGTTCTTATACTTCGTTATCCTTAATGTCATGACCTCATCTTATAGGCGGACGTGTGTCATCCTGTCCACATCTTTACATTTAATCAGGTGAGAATGGTTAGACTGTGGACTTAGGCTTCATCGATGATATTCCCAAATTATTGGTGTGATCGTGAGATTGAAAGGGGCCTTTAATAATACCTGCTTCTAATAAGATTTGTTATCCATTATTTATTTGATCATTTATTGCACAAGAAAAACACAAATCATATTTAACAAAAGGAAAACACAAACAAAGGGTTTTCTTTTATAATACCAAGTGATGGGAACTAGTCGTGAGTCTGGTGGTAAGCGACACGCCTTTCCATAACAGTTGCAGTGTCACTCAGAGCTTTATATCGCAAAGATCTTAGAGGCACTGCCACTGCGGCCCGTCACCCTGAGACATAATTTGAAAAGTCCCATATGCCTGTGACTTCACCAGCACCCTTCCAAACCGGAATGCAGTAAAACTCACATTACTGCTTGGCAGCAGAAATAGGTAAGGTGGCAGTAATTCCTTGGACAGACTCTTTCACAATTAACTCTTTTGCTATTAGATACTGTTTATTCCTTTAAGAAATTCCTTCCTTTTGAATACAAGACACACACGGAATTTTGTATTTGCAACAAAAGATGTCTTTTGTGGAAGAAGCTAAACAGGTATGCCAGGATCATAACTCGGAGGTACCCCAGGAGAAGGCGTAACGGAATGTTACTTGCAATTTATTTGATTACAGTTCTCATATCGAGTTCTTAGGTTTTCGCGATTGTTACACATAGGAAATGAAACTATTTTTCCGGATTTAAATCGCATATATTTGTTTTTTCAAACAAACCGACGTTTCGTGATCATGACCACGACCATGGGACATGTAAAGGGCCCGAAACGTGTCGGTTTGTTTGAAAAAAATATACGCGATTTAAATCCGGAAAAATAGTTTCATTTCCTACAGTTCTCATGTTTGCTACATTTCTACTCAGAATTATTGGCAATAAAGATCAATAAATTGCTAAAAATTCTTCGTACATTTTATAACTGCCCAACTCGACTTCTTAATGCAATTTGATGAACACCTCTCTAATGATAGACTTCATTACATGGCCTATATTGAGGAGCTAATTTATTGAGTTCTTATAAGGTGACGTTGGTGACCCACCGGGTGGTGGTTAAGGGAGGTTCTGGACGTGATTCTCGAGTATGACCATTTGGGGAAACAACTTTTCCTAAGTTCTTTCTGATCTGGATATTCTGGACAATTAAAATCAGATGATAGGCTGAGAGAAAACCCAATATTAGTAACATTGACTTACAAATAAATGGACGACGGGTCTAATACAAAAACCACGAAAAAAATGTATCAAGTCAACCTATTTAAACGTAGTGACATGTAAAAGAATATGAAAAAGCTAAAACGTTGAATTTAAATTGTAATGTCATCGCAGTACTGTCTAATTTTGCTTGCTTCGCTGTCAGTCGAACAAACGAAGACTAAAGCGTGAATGACGCTCTGTATACGATTTTAACGCCCTATAAGTTCGGACACTTTTTAGCGCGGACCCGACGTCCATATAATTGTAAGTCAATGATTAGTAATAATTGTTTTAGTCCGTAAACCGGTTAATTAGATGATAAATGGGCGCCAAAATAGGCTATAGAAATAGTTTTTTTTGCACATGCTCTTAACCCCGCACTAGACAACCACAAATTACACCCAAACTCACAAGAGAAATAAACGGCGGCCATACATATCTTTCTCCCACCTTTAATTTAAATATATTGTGGTTATTCCCAGGATTCGAGCGGCTAGTGTGGAATTCCCTACCTGCGGACTTATTCCCCGAACGCTATATCTTGGACCTTTTCAAGGCGAGAGTGAATAGGCATAATTTAGGTGTGCATGCTACATCGTCGACCTTATCATCCCTTTCCATTAGGTGAGATCGAGGTCTAAATGCGCACTTATATTTTATATATAAAAAAAAATATTGTAATTTTGCTTTTAGTTTTATTTAATTTTTATTCTGTAAGCGTCATATTAGATATATAAATAATTTTGTCTTATTGTAATTATAATTTTGTAATATTAGAGCACTATTTATATTAAAGAATATATTTGGTCATGAGTATTGTTTCCGTTGCTACATTGTTAGGTTGGTAGCGCCAGTAGCTTTAGTTGATGGCGCCACAATACACTATGTTGGTGGCGCCAAAAATGCAGCCCTACCAAAAAGCCCCCACCACACTGCTAACGTTTCTTAATTTGTGATACTCGAGTGCTCGACATTCTGTTTGTTGGAGTCTCAAAGGACAGTGCCTCTCATTTTGCTTTACCGTGCCATTTTATCGTGTAAAGTGTATAATTGTAATAAGTCTTCATATTAATAAACGAAGAACACAAGGAGTTGGAATTTTATTTCTGGAACTTCCTAATAATTCTTATTTATTTTGTTAATTGGACTAGCTAAAATGTAATCTTATTTTACAATCTAAACACAATTATCAATATTGTACGATTTGACTATATACATTTGCAAGATAAATTAACTAGAGGAAAGTACGTTAATAAAAAAATACAGTAACGGTAATAAATAAAAAAATAATTGAAACAAAATAAATAATATTCAAGACTCTGAATAATTCATATTGAAGGTGGAAGGAGGGAGCAAAAAAATAACTGATCTATTCCATCCAGCTTCGCTGATAACTAGACGCGTTGTTACGTCACGATGTCAATCGTTAAGTACAAATGCAGAAAACGGTGTCGCTTGATACGTCTCGCATCGTTCTTGAACTTAAATCCTTAACCCGGGCCGTCTGTGCCATTGTCAAGAAATACCGCCTATCCCATTTAAAAATTCAAAATTGATCGTGAGAGAAGCGAGAGTTGAAAAATTTGTATTCGAAGTAATCTCAGTACAGAGTACTAAAAAAACCGACCTCAAAAGTACGTGGAATTACATCTATTTGCCAAGTTTTATTGAAACCGATTACCGGAAAGTGCGCAAAGCCGGATTCATTCCCTAGTTCGCCACTATACGGAATTTGACACAGGAGATAATAAAAATCGGTTCTCACTACTCAAAGAACGTTGAGAGAGAAAAGCGCCTTGAATTAGAGAACAGCAAAATCCACCATTAAAATAATTGCTCCTTATAATAAAATTTAGGCGCTATTTATAAAAATTTGTCTTCATGCGTGAACAGCCACTCTTAGAGCTTTCAAATTTGATTACATGGGATCACTATGAAGGTACCCTCTTACCAACAAAAAAATAATCATGAAAATCGGTTCACAAATATCGGAGTTATCGCGTAACGTAAGTATTTTTCTATCCCCACCTACGAGGCAACGCTTAAACTTCATTCAAACAATCAACTCCCACGCAAGACGTCAGAACGGTACAAGTATAGTATACTAAGACAAGTATGGCAATCCCACACAAACGTAGCAGCGTGGCTTGTATGTATGCACGTATACGGACGCACACATTCGGATAATGTCACGATGCACTTGCGTTGCATAATGGTCGTCTTGCATAATGGTCGCCTTTCGTTATTATGCGAATGTGTGATTTACACATATTTATCATCCGGTAAACTTTACATTATTACATATCAATATAACGTATTGTATCGCAAGAATCGTTACAAGTTACATATTACAATAGTAAGAAGAATAAAGAGACATCAAATTGCGTTTTATGTGACGTGAATGAAGATGTATTTAATATACTGACGAAGTGTAAACGAAATAATTGATGTAGTTGTCATTTGTGATCAATTTAGACAAGTTGGCAGATGCAATTGCGTCATGGCCTTTCATTATCGAGGGAAGCTAAAATGCTACACAAATTACTGGAAAGAGGCTTGAAGTGAAGACAATTATAACCTGCTTCAATTCTCTCTCTACTTTACTAAATAATTACACGTAATGTATAAAGCGACGTAGTCGCATTTTGTGACAAAGTCCTATAAATAAGGAAAAAAAACAGGTTGCAAGCTAAATTTAAATTAAAAAAGGTATTCTTTACAGTGTTCTCGTGATATTTAGAAATAACCTTTATTAAATGTAGTACTTACCTACGTATTATTTTCTTTGCACCAGCATCGCTGATTAGTATTTATATTAGGATACGATTATGAAGTAGTAATGTAATACTGAACAATTCTGAATTTGAGTCAGTCTTGTTCAAACAACCTTAGACACGTCTACTATTTAATGTCACTTATTGAACACCGACCAAATTCTCAGATTCTATAATGTGTGCGTCCGTCTCGTACACGATATGCACAGGTTCAAGCCGCGCTGCTATGGTAATATGTAGTTACCTTACTTGTTTTGTTATTATATGGTATGGGCGTTGATTTCGCAACCGCACGAAATACAAAAATAATTCTTTATCCCGGGCAATAATAGCAATGATTTATTGTTAACACAAACCAGAGCTAGCATTCAGTTAATAATAAGTAAAGTAATATATTTTTAAACTTTCTAAAAGACTTTAGTAACAGTAGAGCTCGTAGAGATAGAATTCGTCCAGGGAAGTACTGCCGCATTACCTATTTCAGTAGTCAAGCAGTAGTGCATTACTGAGTTCCGGTTTTGGAGGGTAAGGGTGAAAGGCACGTGGAACTTGTCAACTTATGTCTCAGTGTGACGGGCGTCGTGGCAATCCCCTCAGATCTTTGTGATTTAATGCTCTGAGTAGCACTGCAAGTGTTATGGACAGGTGTGTCGCTTACCACCAGACTCACGACTTGTTCGTCACTAGATAACATAAAAAGTATTAAATTCGTACCAGCTATCGAAACCTGGTACAGGTAGATTTGTACTTTATTCACTTGAGAATAAGAATAAAATCCAAGAAATACATTTTTGTAAGCAGTGGGCAGTTTCAGATGTGGTGCTACCGTCGCATGTTGCGCATTGGTTGGACACAGAGGGTCACGAACGAAACCATTCTTCAGCGTTTTCATATGACCCGGAAAATGATGCCATCTACCAAAAGGCGCAAAATTGAGTATCTTAGTCACGTGATCAGAAACAATAGATACACGCTGATACAGCTGATAATGATGGGCAAAGTCCAGGGAAAGAGACGCTCTGGGCGAAGTAAGAAATCGTGGCTGCGGAATATCCGGGAGTGGACAGGCATTGCCTCTGTCGAACAGCTATTTCGGTTGGCTGCTGATAGAGGCGGATACAGGAAGCTGACGGCCAACCTTCAGCATTGAAGAGGCACTCTAAAAAGAAGAAGAAGCAGTGGGTAGTTTCACCTCAATCATCATAATGTTTGTTACGATGGTTGAGCCATATACTGGGTGAGAATATTGTGCGCTCGCGAGCGCGTATTCTACATAGATCGGCAATAACTAGATGTGTCAATGTAATAATGGTTTTGTGAACTTGATGTTGAACGGATGTTGTTGGGCTACTGCGATTTTGCAGCGCGTCAGGCATAAAAGACTAGACAAGGCAAGACAATAACCGGAGCTTACTATGCTAGATCGATTTAAGAGTTATTGGAAATACATCCTCATCTAGCGAAGAAAAAATACTCCTTCATGATAATGCATCAGCTCACTCATCTGCAACCAAAATATTAAAACTTGTCGAATTACGGGACGAACTATAGCTGCAACGGATTGGTGGACAACGATTTGCATCAAATGAGGAAGTGATTGCTGAAACAGAGATCTATTTTGCAGAGTTTGACATAAAATATTTATTTGATGGTTTGAAGAAGTTGAAAAATATTTTTTTCTCTTCTCAAACCGACCAAACCGCCCTGCATAAGTTCACGAAGGACGAGTTCTGGCCGGAGGGCGTCATGTATATATACGTTTTGGAGGCCGGTTACCGGATACCCACGTTGCGTCACACGTCGCTGTCCATTACGTGTAAATAAATCAATACGGTTTTATTACATTATTATGTATGTTAGTCTAATGTAACTTGAATATAAATAAATTAAAAAATGTAACTAAATAATAATAATAATAATAATAACGCACACACTCAACATAGCCCCGCACTAGGGAAACCCTGTGTCGCGGGTGCTATGGACACACACATAGACAACCACAAATTACACCCAAACTCACGAGAGAAATAAATGTAGGCCATATAAATATTTCTCCCGGCCCGGGAATCGAACCTGGGACCTCTGCGTGGCAGTCATGGTAACCGTTCGGCCACGGAGGCAGTATCGGTAGAACTCGAATTTCACAAAACATAAAAAAGAACTTAGTAAGCTTTTCAGAATTATAAAAACCATTTGAAAAATGTATATCGTCTACTATACATGTTCTATTTAGTTCAGTTGATATAAAAAAAATCATTGGTATATGTAGTCTCTATTGGTATATTATGCAGAATACCTATTGAATATAGGGGTTGTCTTGTAAAATTACGATGTAAGTTTGTGTTTTTTTCACACCGTATAGTAATCAGTGCATATCATTGACTTACAAATAAATGGACGACGGGTCTAATACAAAAACCACGAAAAAAATGTCCCAAGTCAATCTATTTAAACCTAGTGACATGTAAAGGAATATGAAAAAGCTAAAACGTTGAATTTAAATTGTAATGTCATCGCAGTACTGTCTAATTTTGCTTGCTTCGCTGTCAGAAGAAACAAACGAAGACTAAAGCGTGAATGACGCTCTGTATACGATTTTAACGCCCTATAAGTTCGGACACTTTTTAGCGCGGACGCGACGTCCATATAATTGTAAGTCAATGGTGCATATCCTCAATTATATTATATATTTTTTCCAAATGGATTGATTCAACACTCTCTGTTACGCGGAACCAATCAACACCATTTGAGGTTGTATAGACTCCTAAAAGTATAGGTATACAGATAACCTGAAAATATATTTATTATTGAAGTTTTTATTATAGAACTCCAAGGAAAGCCTAAAGAAACCTTTTTTACAGTTGAGCAAACCTCAACTAAATTTGCATTAGAGGGTAGCTTTTGAAGGTACGAGCCGAAAACCTTACTTCAATTTGTCTGGGCCAAGAGATAATGCCACTTGGGTCCTGAGCTATCTCTCACCAATTTAGCTTGAAGTTCGCGCAGGTCAGCTTCCACCTGGGGCGACCAATTGGTGCTTCCAAAGCGTACGGCAAAGAAATGGAATACACTTCTATGTTTCCTAAAAGCTACAATTAGTAAGAGTTCCTGGTGAATGAGCTCGCCCTGGGTAGTACTGCCATCTTACCTACTTCTGCCGCAAAGCAGTAATGTCAGCATTACTGTGTTCCGGTTTTGAAGGGTATGGGAGCTGGTGAAATTGCAGGCACATGAGACTTGTTGATTTACGTCTCAGGGTGACAGGCGCAGTGGCAGTGCCCG
>NW_020653409.1:1223780-1232048 GCF_003589595.1 Hyposmocoma kahamanoa | reverse complement strand
CATGGTAACCGTTCGGCCACGGAGGCAGTTATATTGCCTACATCATTCTTATTTTGACAGTTGGCCTACTAGTATTAAAATCAATTTTTATTCATACATTTTAGCAAGAATATGCGGATTAGATTTCATCGTTCCGAGCTCAAATAAGCAACACCCTTACATAAAACTAGCAATTTTATCTTAAGTAGCAACTGAATATGGCCTCGGTGAAATGAGATAAGTGTAACAAAAATACAACGAAGACCAAGCACGGAGTTGAATGCAGTCGCTACGAAAAAATAGTGCATCTCACCACGATATGTGCAGGTTTGACGAACAAGCAACTCGCGGCTCTTCGTACAACAGAGAACCTAGAGTGGACTTGCCAAGAGTGTCACGATTCTTCTCCAAAACAATGCTCTGTTATCGTTCCAGATGAGAACTTGTATGTCAAATGTCAAACAATTGCTCAAAGATATTTCAATTGATATAGAGAAAACAATAAAAAGAGATATGAAAGACATTATTCAATCGTTACAAGTGCAGTCAGATTTAGTTCAAGATGCTGTTGACAAGATAGATGAAATGAAAGAAGTTATCTTAGAATTGAAAAGAAAAAATGTTGAGCTTACGAATAAAAATAATCATTTAGAAACGAGGGTAGAAGCGCTCGAACAAAGAATCCAAGATTTCGAACAAAGAAAACTTTCACACATCCAGTATATTCCTACCTTCAAGGATGAAGACCCCGTCTAGATGGCACAAGCCATAGGTAAATCATTAAAACAGCAAACTGGAAAGAAGGATAACCCAGGTCCAATACAGATTATTCTCAAAACAGAATAGGCTCAAGAGCAATGGATGGACGCCTACAAACACTATCAAAAATCTAAAATACAATTAAAATTATCTGGCATCTTTGCACACGATGGTACTTTAGCCGCTAAACTAATAGACCAACACAGAGATCAAAACATTGTAGTACGTGAAACGCCAACACTCTATAACAAACACCTCCTCTGGTTCGCAAAGCAAGAAATCCAGGATACCTACAAGTACATCTGGATTAAGAAAGGCTTTCTACGCGTGCAAAAAGATGGACAAGAAAATAAACCTATCATAATTCGATCGTAGGAAGATATAAAAAAGCTCAAGTAAAGTAAAGTAAAAAAAAAAATAAAAAAATAAATGCTACTATGTCAAAGTTAGCAATCAATTTAGTGACAAAATTAGTGTAACAGAGGGTACGGTTCAAGGTTCAGTTTTGGGACCGTTACATTATCTGACGTATGTCAATGATGTTGTCCACCTTATAAATAAATGCAGTTATATATAAATCAGTTCGCTGATGACACCTGTCTCGTTGCAGCTTCCGAAAATATAAACTGTGCATTACGTTGCTTACAACACGACTTTACGTTGTTAACAAAATGGTCCCACGATATCGGTCTGGTGCTTAATGCAAGTAAAACAAAATTGATGTATGTAAGTTCGAGTAAAAACAGAGTTTCTACACCACTTTTATTAATTGCACACAGTCATGATTGCCTACATACAGATCGAACTGACTGTGTATGCAAGGCGATTGAAATGGTAAAAACACAGTGATACCTTGGACTTATAATTGACAATAGATTCAAATGGATTTGACATTAATCACGTATGCGATAAGCTGCGGGCAATACTTGCCAAGTTTACTCTGATACTAAATAAAATTCCATTCCAAACTCTGTTCTCTTTTTATATGGCTTTGGGAGAATCCATAATTTCTTATGGGCATTAGTAGCTATGGTAGATCCATGTAAAACTAAGCTTAATTTATATTATCAACTTCAATTACGGATAATAAAGATAATAGATTCCTACAAAGTTAAGGTAATACATAAAAATAATTAACACGATCTCTTCGAATATTGCAAAATCTTGACGATTCATGATAAAATTAAATACACCGTATTTATAGAGCAATTTTTTGATAAAAACTTGCAAAAGAAAGTCAGTCACAAAATGGAAACTCGAAGTGTATTACTAATAATACCTCGTTATAATAATACATACGGTAAAAATCGACTGAGTTATCAGATACCTAAAATAATTAATTCACTACCACCACAAATAAAAGTTAACCTTACAACTAACAGCATAAAAACAAATCTTAAATCATATTTATTAAATAAACTCTGAACGTCCTGTATCCGTGAGTGACTGTTTTTATTGTAACACCACTCCGAGGGTATTTATTTATTTATCTGTTTCGCTATAATTTATTATTTTCATTCACAAGTCTTTTACTCGAGTAGTGGTTGTTTTTATGGTAGCGGGTAAGCGTACGTAAGCACACGAGTTAGCTAGTTTTGTTACGAGCTCACGTCAATGAATTGCGGTATACGGATAAACCTATTCAGGTTTTTGTTGTACCGCTATGTTTTAATTTATAAGTTTTCTTTTTGTAAAAATTTTAAGAAAGAAATAAATACATAAATACGCTATCAATATTGAATTCAAATGAAAAACTTTAAAATATGTCTCCTTCTTCAAAAAAGGAGGAGGTTCTCAATTCGACTGTATGTTTTTTTTTGTATGTATGCTACGCGATAACTCCGCCATTTGTGAACCGAGTTTGATGATTCTTTTTTTTGTTGGAAAGAGGGTACCTCCATAGTCGTCCCATTTAATTTTGAAGAAAATCATCCGCCTCTAAGGGCTGTTCACGCATGAAATTTTTTTATAAATAGCGCCTAAATTTTATTATAAGGAGCAATTTAACTGCCTCTGTGGCCGAACGGTTACCATGCCGAACTGCCACGCAGAGGTCCCAGGTTCGATTCCCGGGCCGGGAGAAATATTTGTATGGCCTACATTTATTTCTCTCGTGAGTTTGGGTGTAATTTGTGGTTGTCTATGTGTGTGTCCATGGCACCCGCGACACAGGGTTTCCCTAGTGTGGGGCTATGTTGAGTGTGAGCGTTATTATTATTATTATTATAATTATGTTTATGGTTGATTTTGCTATTCTCCAATTCAAGGCGTTTTTCTCTCTCAATATACTTTGAGTAGTGACAACCGATTTTTATTACACGTACTTTTGAGGTCGGTTTTTTTAGTACTCTGTAGTGAGATTATTGTATTTTTAATTCATCCTGAAAGCAGTGTATGTATGCATGAACTTACGAAAATTGACAAGTCAGATGAACCTTTGCCCAGCCGGACCAATCATGGGCTGACGATAATTCAAATGAAACAAATTGGACAGTTTATTGCATGAGTAATCAACAGTCAGTCGATAGTCGATGGAATATTTATCGACTGCAATCACTAGCTGCTTGTATGCGGGCAACACTGTCATTTTACTCCATCTTCAGGATTCGCTCTGGGCCTTTTGGAGGGAAAAGTGTCGTTTTTATTTTGACTTTCAATTATTTTGTGAAATCTAGTTTAAAGTGGAATAGGATAGTGCTATTGTGCCTTAATCGAAGATTAAAACGCGAAATTATACGAATCTCGAACTAAAATACCCGTATCGGCCCGTTCTAAGGAATCCCGAGTCAATCCAAGCACGCCGCCTCAAATTGCCTATCCTCTTTGTGGTGGCCATATTTACAGAAATATAATTAAACGTTTATGTTTTCGGCTGAAGGACTTTGTTTCCATGGCCAGAAATAATTTAAAAAAAAAACTCCATCTTCAAAAACCACAGACTATAAGTTATTTTATTAACGTGTCTTATCGCCGCCCGTAATGTAAATAATAAAAAAGGGTGCCATCTGATTAGAAAAGTGACAGGTATCAAATGTCATGCGCGCTGACGATCAAGTTGATTACGGAAATTGTGTTAAATTTTATCATTCCCATATGTGAAAATACATTATGTACAATGAAGAACGTTTTAAAAGATGTCGAAGTAAACAATTCTAGAACAATTACACGAACCAATGAGCAGATAAATCCATTCCCACTGAACCACAGTGTACATCGTATTAGGGGAACTAAATGGGTCCCTAAAGTTTTTTCATTTAGTGACGGGTTGGTTAGCTCAGTGAATAGTTTCATTAACCGGCCTTTGGTCTTTTGTCTAGGTATTGGTGTATATCCCTGGACTTGATTAAAAGCACAAGAAACTAGATAGCTGTTTCTTCCACAATGAGGTCTTTACGTTACGTTTCTTAAAAATTATTCTTCTTATAATTGACACAAACATCGAGCAAATTAAAAAAGAAAATCGGTCGGCCGAATTTGCGGCCTTAGGCGCACTTGTTGGAAATAGAAATGCGCTCCGTGAATGTGTGCGTGTGGCACACGTTTTGAAAGCTGTGTGTAAGCCCAAGCAACACCACCTCCACGGCCGAAGCAGGACTAAAGCGGACAGGGGTAAGCGTGGCGGCTCTGGCTAGTGTGGGCAGACCCGAATTCGAATGCTAATTTAAGTATTTCCTTCAAATTATTAAAATAAATACACATTTTGAAAATGTACGGAATATACGTTACAGAAAAGACGTAGTTTTGTTATTAGGGTAAAACGGGGATAGATGCCCCACTTTTTGAAAGGGCCTCCTAATTTAAAAGTTAATACTTTACCATGAACAATTCCTATGGATAGTTATAGTTTAATCTTTTACATTACATTAATACTTGATTTTATTCATCTAACATTTAGTGATTTTGAAGAAATTGACTTTTTGCCAACCTGTTTTTTTGAGGATAGATGCCTACATATATGGATAGACGCCACACAATGAAAATGCTAAGAAGGATAGATGCCCTTTAGAATAAAATAGTAAAATTCATAAGAAAATCTTTTATTTGTAATCTTTAATATATTGCATATACATATTATTACATCTTTAATAATAAATGTATACGTATTTAAAGTTACTACCTACTTCATATTCGTATTTTTATAGCTATCAAAACATTCTATACAAAAATGTTCGCCGTTTAAACCATTTGAAAACTGTGAATAATTTGTCTTTTTGGTACTTTTACTTACTTTTAAACTATTATCATTTACTTGTCTTTCACTAAAATAATGTTTTTTTTTTATTTTCTTTTCCTATCTTTCTTGTATTGTCCTTTGCCCCTAACCTACACCGCGAAAAATCGAGGCGTCTATCCTATCGATATGGATAGACGTCCTTTTATTATATAACTAAGCTATATACAAAAGAGCGATTATTAACACCTAGGTGCGCAGTTAATGAACCAGTGTATAATTATAATAAAAATAAAGCGGAATTTATTATAACTTACAAAATTATGCGACAATAATTACTTGCGTCTGAAATTTTGAACCGTTTATCGTGTTCGTCGCGCAGATAAACACGAAGCCCTGCAGGAACTTTGATGAGTGGTGTTTGTACTCTTTATTTAAACTAATTATTCTTTGTTGCGATTTGGGGAAGCTAGGTTTTTTGAAAACGAGGCACCTATCCCACTGCGGAATCTATCCCGGTTTCACAATATTCAAAAACTGATGACCTTCCGTGAAGTATTTACGCCGTACTTAATGGTTTATACTGTTTTTTAGAAATAACTTTGGATTTTTTTTCTATCCGCTCACGCGATGCGCTCATCCTACCGCAAAATGGCCTATTTGGTTTCGCAATATAGAAAAGGATTCAGTTTAAATACAAGTTTTTATAAATAAAAATTATTATTCTGCATTGCTAAATAAATACCCTCCGTACTACAACAAAATATCTCAAATAAAATGCAGTAATACACCGCAAATCCTGCACTTAAAAAGCACTAATGAAATTTTTGGTGTACTTGGATAAATATGATAATATTCCGTTTGAGTGGTTCTAACGTTTACCATGAAATTACTCCTAAAAGTATAGTTTATAAACATTTATATTCAGGGTAAACTTAAAAAACGCTACTTACGGTATGTTTTCAATAAATAAACACCGAAATCACCAGCTCAAACAATAACACACACGATTGTCGTGACGTTTTTTTTTTTGAAGTTGTTTATTTTTTTAAATGACAGACCCAGGCATTAAACACTTTATGGTTTGCTAGAGTAGTTACCGAAATAGCAATTATTAGTTCTTTTACCTGTTATAACTTCGATATCCGATAAATCGGCATAAAATCATCACCGGCACCTCTAGGTGTGGTATGCGTCTACGGCTGCATGTATCGCGTGAGCGGTTAAGGAGAAAACTAGAAGTAATAGTATTTCTAAAGAATATGATTTATGGAGTTTATCTTTAAATATCTTACACATTTTATTTCTCGACTAAAGCTTTAGAAATACCGATACAGCAAGGGATCAAACGACCGCAATTATTTCGCAATTACGTATCGCTGTCTCGGCGCAGTTGTGATGCTGATGAAATAAGATGTAATTGAAGTCGTACTACTCCCGGACACATAATTTGAGCCACCTTGCATTTTCAATATCAAATTCTAAGCTTAAACAATGCTTGATTGATCAAAAACTATTACGCAAATTGAAAATTTTAATTTAAAAAACCGGAGAAAACTTTTTCTTCGATGGTAGCTATATTTTTTTATTCTAGCCCTTTAAGGATATAAATGCAAGGTGGCTCGAATTACGTGTCCGGTAGTGTATCTAAACCAGCTTTCAATTCAGTTGGAAAACATTGTACGTTTTTCTTTTCGGGAAGGATCGGTGGACCTATCTGATGCTGGAGACAAAGAGGTTTGCTAATAATCTTAATCTCAGTACAGAGTACTAAATAAACCGACCTCAAAAGTACGTGAAATTACGTCTATTTGCTAAGTTTTATTGAAATATCCCCTAGTTCGCCACTATACAGGACTTGACACTGGAGATAATAAAAATCGGTTCTCACTACTCAAAGTATGTTGAGAGAAAAACGCCTTGAATTGGAGAAATAGCAAAATCAACCATTAAAGTAATTGCTCTTAAATTAATGTTAGGCGCTATTTATGAAAATGAATCTTCATGCGTGAACAGCCACCCTTCGAGGTGGATGATTTTCTTCAAAATGAAATGGGACTACTATAGAAGTACCCCCTTTCCAACAAAAAAAGAATCATGAAAATCGGTTCACAAATACCGGAGCTATCGCGTAACATACATACAAAAAAAAAGAACATACAGTCGAATTGAGAACCTCCTCCTTTTTTGAAGTCGGTTAAAAAGGAATTCCACAAGTTTTCTCTAATAAATAACCGTAAAATAAACCGTCTCTATATTATAGTCTCTTGTCTTAATATCCTTGATCCTAATGAATAATCATAGTTACATCATTACAATATCTCATTAAATTTCTCTCCACATCGATGTCTCCTGCGGAAAGCGCAGTCACATCGCGAGCGAAGCTAACTAACTTAGCTCAGCTTACAAGAAAATAGACTATGGATAAGTAGATAATGGATACATAGCTAGCGGGGACTATGGGGTAGTTAAGTTAACTCGGTTAGCTTAGTTCGCGTTGTGAACCGAAGTATGAAAAGACACCCCGGCTACGTGAGCTAAGCTAAGTCCGCTTAGCTTCGTTCGCGAATGAGAGAGAGAATTTACTCCATGTAATGTTTATTCTAAAGTATTAGTTACGAGAACATTAGCAATATTGTCATATTACTGTCATCACGCGATTAATATTTCAACATCCACTGTAGAACTAGCCTTGTGCAATATGGAGATTGTCCTGTTTTAATGAAGGCAGCCTCCTGGGACACGAGCTGCTAAATTGATTCCATATGTCTTGTACCATTAACATACACCTAATAAATCATCACTTTGATTATATAGGTAAGTATATTTTGTATGTGTTTACCTTGTTACAGTCAAATTCGGAAATATATTTGTCGAAAAATAACCGCAAGGGAAACACCCTCATCACTGATTTCGTTAGGAAATCTCTCAGCCAGCGGTGAAATAATAACGTCAGTTAAAATTGTATTGCAATCAGTTCATTTATCCACTTTTCACAATAATTAGCTCGAAATTCAAAGGATGGATCGAGTTAAAATGGATTTTAAGCATCACGCGGCAAGTTCACACAGAGCAGCCGCGCTTGTTCGCCTTCCAAGTTACTCTCACAAACTACAAAAAAGCTCAATTATGGCAATGCGCTTTTATAAAGCATTGTCCGTCAACCTAACTCGTTATTTTCATATGGCTACCCTACCAACGACTATTATGTCATTGGACCACATCAGATCACTGATTAAGACGAGTCACTGGCGGAGAAGTAGGGAAAACAGCTTTGCTAGATCAAATGGCTTAGGTATTTACTATTAAATGAAAGTTTTACAAAAAATACACAATATACCTGAGGATACTGTCTAAAG
>NW_020653409.1:1154792-1223770 GCF_003589595.1 Hyposmocoma kahamanoa | reverse complement strand
TTTCACCAGCGCCTTTATCCTTCAAAACCGGAATGATTACTGCTTGGCGGCAGAAATAGGTAAGGAAGTTTAACACGGAGT
This sequence comes from Hyposmocoma kahamanoa, assembly GCF_003589595.1. NCBI lineage: Eukaryota > Metazoa > Arthropoda > Insecta > Lepidoptera > Cosmopterigidae > Hyposmocoma > Hyposmocoma kahamanoa. Next base: position 1,223,689 of record NW_020653409.1, on the reverse strand, counting down.
TTTATGGTTTGAATTTGTAAATTCAAGAAATTATCACCCCTTAGTAAGACACCAAAAGGTCGTGACAATCATATGTAAGAAATATTGTTTGCCTTCAAAATATATATTTGGATAACAAATTTTACACCAAAACTGTAATGCTACGTCGCAAGCCTTCAAAAGGTTCCATTGAGACCCTCGTCGTTCTGTCAGTTGAATGTTCATTGTCGCCTCGACGGCTCAGGGGTGACAGATGACCGTGTTCTTAACCGACTTTAAAAAGAACAGTAGGTACCGTCTTTGTTTCGTGTGATATTTATTTAACATATTTATGTAAATCAATATACTACAAATGATGGGTTAGTTATTCTCTAACCACTCACGCGATGCGCTCATCCTACCGCAAAATGGCGGCTATTTGGTTTCGCAAATTAGAAAAGGATTCAGTTTAAATACAAGTTTTTATAAATAAAAATTATTATTCTGCATTGCTAAATAAATACCCTCCGTACTACAACAAAAACATCTCAAATAAAATGCAGTAATACACTGCAAATCCTGCACTTAAAAAGCACTAATAAAATTTTTGGTGTACTTGGGTAAATATGATAATATTCCGTTTGAGTGGTTCTAACGTTTACCATGAAATTACTCCTTAAAGTATAGTTTATAAACATTTATTTTTTAAACATATATTTATTTATTTTCGGTGTTTATTTATTGAAAACATACCGTAATATCGGGAAGTATGCGTTCTATTTTTCTAAGTGAATCAGGATTTGAAACTTTGTATATATTAAATCGAGATATATATAATATAATATTACAATAAGCTTACTTTAAGCTTACATTGAAATAAGATTGTTTTTAGAAAGGTTATGGTAGGCCCCCTGTAGCTCAGTTGGTATAGAGCAACGCTACGTACAGCGTGGTCATGGGTTCAAGTCTCATCAGGTCGAAGAAAATTTTTCTGTGTTCGAACACACAATCCTTTTATAAAAAAATATAACATGTTTCTTTGTCCCGTATGCATTTTAATATTATTATATTAAAGTTATAGATCCTACAGCTAGTAACTTTCCTCTATGGCGAGGGTCAAAGTTAAGTTAAGTTACTCCACCATGCGGATTGAGCATTGCTCCTACGGTACAGCTAGTATAGTATAAAATAAATATATATTTGTCGGCGCAAGACCCTATCCAGTGAACACATGGTGGCGTGTTGTCCACACGATGATTATTTATTAATAGAATAATGATTACCTATTGCTAACAATTGATTTTCTTAACTATGTTTAGTGAAAATGATTTGTAGTTGTCTTCAGACAATGTAAACATGTTCAAAGTTATAACTGCCTCTGTGGCCGAACGGTTCCCATGCCGGACTGCCACGCAGAGGTCCCAGGTTCGATTCCCGGGCCGGGAGAAATATTTGTAAGGCCTACATTTATTTCTCTCGTGAGTTTGGGTGTAATTTGTGGTTGTCTATGTGTGTGTCCATGGCACCCGCAACACAGGGTTTCCCTAGTGCGGGGCTATGTTGAGTGTGTGTAAAAAAAAAAAAAAATTAAAATAAAAAGAAAAAAAAAAAGTATTTAGAATCAAATTTTAATGTTAATCCAAATCAATATTACTATAATGAAGTGATCGGTAACTCATTTTAATTGCTTGCAATATTCGATTCGATTTAAAATTATTTCAAACACAGTTTTTTCAGAACAGGCGCCATCTAGTGGCATTGTTCAGAACCTAAATAAAAAAAAAATCTCAGAAAATCTATTTCTTGTTTAAAGACTTTGTTTATTAATTTCTCGAAAACAAAACTAGAACTATAGTTTGAAATTCACATTTAATCGTAAGGTGATTTTAATAAGTTTGTGAAATTTTGTTAAGAATTTAACGTAATTTGCAATAATTTGTAAACAAAACCGCGTGGCCGTTGGCGGAATCGATGAACATAAAAGCAGGTATGTCGGCCCGGTGGGGGCATTGTTTTTCGGGGAGTCGCAACGATCACACGAACTGTGAGTACATACATACACTGTATATAGAATTACTGTTGTAAATAAAAGTCATTAATTTAGTAAAAGTGTTTGGTTATTTGCATCATAATGGGTGATTCAGATGATGGTGACGTTAGCGAGGCTGACGTCGCCATTCCTATTAAGCCGACCTCCGCTCCTCCTCCGTTATATTTAATTTTTAATATTCTCCGTGCTTAAAAAAATATAGTCATTATCTTTTGCAGGGAGTGGTCAGTTGGAAGAACATGGTCTATAAAATTTAGAGAAAAGATTAATATCTTTTCTTTAAAACCTTCAGGAATCTTTTTTAAAGCAACCAATGTTAATCTGTTCTTCCGGTGGTCGAATACGCAACCATCTACTTACCTACAAGTAGCACTAAACTGATGACTATGAATCGCCAACCCTACATACGAAGACTCACACAAAGCTATTCCAAGTGACATAACCGCACGTAGCTCCGCTTCCATGCTTCAACGAACACACATTGTTTAAAATATTGTATGATAGCTTATTGTATTCTTTACGTCTGTTATTGTGAGTTTAGTATATAACATTGCAGTAGACATGACAGTGTAGTAGACAGAGAAATAGAATTCATTCTGGGGCACTTCTAGAACAGACAGACCGGAACCAATTTATAAAAGTTTCTTAGTTAATTTAGCTAAACTATAGAATAATGTGGATATTCCCTTCACAAATCCCGGGACTTCTGGGAACTGGTTATATTTGAATATGCGCATTATTTATTGAAATTTGAGCACATTGACAAGTAATAATTACTTCCTATTAAGTATTGGCTACAAATTATTGTTTCAAAAAATAATATTGTGGTTGTATTTTTATAGGTACTTACGTATTTAAGTACTTTAGCTATTTAAAAAATAAACAAGAGACAGTCTATATTTTGGAATGTTTAGAAAATAAACAGTAAAAAAAATAAATTATACACGCGTTGATGACGAAATGAGTATGTCCTTACTAAGAAAACGTTCATAGTTTAGGTAAATTAATTCTCTCGATTCCGGTCACTGTTAATAAACTAGTAACAAATAACACCGGATTTAAACCGGAACGGATACAAAAATTATGACGAACTTATAAACTCTCAGTTAGTGTATCTGACTTCGCAAAGGTCGTATCCAAGCAAATATTTTTTTTTAAATCAACTTTATACGGAATCAACGAATTTATGAATTCAAACGTGATGATAAGCAGTCTGTATTATGTTGTGTACCCGTATAAGTTTGCATTTCTTGTACCTAACACTGTACAACAGCATCCGTGGCCGAACGGTTACCATGCCCGACTTCCACGCAGAGGTCCCAGGTTCGATTCCCGGGCGGGGAGAAATATTTGTATGGCCTACATTTATTTCTGTCGTGTGTTAGGGTGTAATTTGTGGTTGTCTATGTGAGTGTCCATGACACCCTCCACACAGTCAGATATTGAGTGTGTGCGATATATACAAAATCGGTACTACCTACGCTATAATAACCTAATATATCTGATCAACGGCACCAAGCGCTCACTACGAGGACAAAAGCACCTAAGCACGCTTTCAGAGAGATGAAATTAACATTTACCACCGTGGGCAATCGCGCGGAGCCGAATGCTCATAAATGAAAGACTTATTGAGCGCTTGTGCCGACGCCGGCGCACTCACGGTGGTAGGCACTTACCGCGTAGTGTGTGCGTTATTATTATTAAAAGTAACTTTCCTATAGGCAAAGTACTGGTACTGTGTAATCTTGTCTTGGTAAATAAATATTTCAATTTGTAAACTGCAGCAGGATCAAGACCTCTCCTCTCAATTTTCTGAGGCAATATCAAACTAGTTCCTTATACATACAAGTCGTTCCGTTGTCTTTTTCTGGCTCTACCTTGTCATTGCTTACCTTTGCCAAGCAAACACAATAATAAGCTAATTCACATATAATTGCAGCTGTCATTTTAACAGTCTGTTTATAAATGACTCTTCAGGAATTTCTCTTATGACTGTCGCCAAAGATCCTGTTGTTAAAGGGTACACGTACTGTACTTTTTTTTTATACATGACTGGCAGATGCCTCCATTCCACCTGAAGTAAAATGGGAAATGGAATCCAAACGTGAAGAAAGCTAGTACAGTGTTACTAGTGACAGTATAATCACCACCCTAGCCACCTCCACCCAGTATGTCTACAAGATGCCTCTTCATGCCGCGTTTGAAGGACCCCGTATCATGACGGTGGGAATACGTCCCCTGGAAGGGAGTTCCATTTCTCAACTATGCGATAGAAGAAGGTGCCACCAAACCTTTTAGTTCTCGATGGAATACGGCTAGTTGTAAAACGGTGACTACGAAGGCCAGCACGCGTGCTTCGGAGCAGGAAACGGGAGGACAGGATAAGGTTGAACAGTTCTTCAGAGCACTCCCCTTGGTACATCCGATAAAAGGCGCTAAGTACGTTTCTACGCAGTTGTAAAGGTTCAAGGTGTGATGAGACCGCTTCATCGCCAATGACTCGTGAGGGTCGACGCTGCAAACTGTCCAAGGCATAGAGAATGTACTTGGCGGAGCCATCCCAGAGGTGCGAACAATACTCAACGCAAGAGCTAACTTGTGTTTTGTACAACAGGCATAATTGGTCAGACGTGAAGAAACGATGCACCTTGTTCAAGAAACCTTGGGTTCAGATCGCAACAGATCTCCATACCAAGCAAGGGGATATATAATTTAATATATCAGATTTGTGCCTATCAGAGAAAGAGCGGGAAGGAACGGTGTCATTTTTGTCGTAACCGCGCAGACCTATATTTTCTTGACATTGAACTCAACAAGACGTTTGTACGATGTTCCTTAGTTTAATTACTCTGTAAAATGTATTGTTAAGGTAGAAAAGAACAATAAATAATTTTGTATTTGTATACTTAAAAATAGAGCGTTTATTGACAGATGATGACGCTGATCCTCCACCTACTTTAGTATCTTTATTTTGGAGCAAAAATTACTAAGTACAAAACCATCTTCAATACAGTCTTTAGAGCTTCAACGTTATGAGTTTACTACCAGAAGAGATTCTTGTGAAAGAGTTCATCCATAGAAGTACTGCCGCCATACCTATTTCTACCGCCAAGCTGTAATGTGAGTGAACATTACAACGTATCGGTTTTGAAGGGTGAGGAAGCTGGTGAAAATACAAGCACATTGGACTTGTTAACCTTACGTCTAATAGTGCCGGGTGCAGTGGCAGTGCCTCCCAGATCTTTGCGATTTACAACTCTGAGTGGCACTACCATGGTGGCACTTGACATGGCTTGTATTTGCGTACCTATTAGATACATTTCGCAAACAATCACCATATGTAGATAGCATGTGTGATAAAGTATTTGCCGTGTTTGCCTATTCGACAAATACAGCGAACACCAAACTTGCGTTACCACGCGCTGGTCGGTTTCTCGATGCACATTAAAGGAGCCAAATAGGCAAATACGCAAGTAAAGCGTCCACAGTATGGTCATATTCATGATATTAACTTCTTATTTGGCTCGACGTGTAGACGGTCATATATGTCAGCGTCACGAATACAAGTAGACATGTGAAGTGCCGCCATCATGAGAAGGCCTGTCGCTTACCACCAGGCGCACTTGTTAATCTCGTCACTTGATGATGAACAAAACAATCATGCAATACGTTGTTTATAATAAAGACAAGTAGAAAATATAAATACGATTAGAATTTGCATATTGCATAGTTTTACACCTGCAGAGATATTCTATAATCCGTATGTTTACGAGTTGACGGCCACTGCTTCCATAGCTGTGCGGATCGGACAAGTTTCCATTGTCAAAAGAAATCTCGGACAAAACATTTTATTTTTTAATTCGGGACTTAATCATGTATAAAACATGTTAAAATTACCTCGACTTTTCGGACGTATTGCAACGTCTGGTCTTGTGAAGAGGCGGGTGTCAGTGCGTGATGAAGTCCCGAATTAAAAATTTTATTAGCATTTTTACGGTTACCGAACGACCTTGAAATCTCGTTTTCGCTGGGAAGTAATACCAGCTTACCTATATTTGACGCCAAGCAGGTTTTGAAGGGTATGTATGCTGGTGAAATTACAGATAAATGAGCCTTAAAAAGTTACGTCTAAAGCGATTAAACCACTGCACCGCGCCCCACGGTGCGCGAGACTCGGAATCACGCTCGCGGTTTCGGAGACGCAGATCTGGGGACAGCGATCTAGCGGCCCCGCGCCCCTTAGAGTACTCGCTACGTAGATGATCGCCGTAGTGATACCACATGTAGCTGAGATCCTTCTTTGACAATAATGGTTAATAATATAGAACCCATTCAGGACGCTGCAGTTATACCGTCGATTTGGTTTTTGTTTACTCAAATACAAAGACACAAAGAAAAATGAAGATTAATTTTTCAACTACACACGTATGTCAACTGAATCCTTTGATTATTTGTTAGGGAAAATCCGAACGAAAATTACTGGAATAGACACGAATTGATTAAACATCTGACCGGTATTGCGGAGCGCAGTGTGCCATACCCTGCGGTTCGCCGCGCCTCTCGCGAGGGCACGGTAAAACTGCTTGTTCCGCCCTCCCGCGCGGAGAAGCGTTGTCAGTGTGTTCGACGGCGACTGTTTTCCATACAAACGGAGGTACCGCGCTCAGTCGCGGGGCGCGGTGCAGTGTGTTAATCGCCTAACGGTGTCGAGCGCAGTGGCAGTGGCTGTCAGATCTTTGTGATTTAACCAACACGACTTGTTCATCCCGTCACTCGGTATTAAAAAAAAAGTGACTATGTCGTATCGTGTGGTATAGGATACTAACACTAACTCATAGCATTAAACGGTCAATATGCATCGGCGATGTCTGTGTGCTATATGTATGCTTGTGTGACGACCCTTGTCTAGTTCACGACTCAACGGCAGAATAATGTATGTGATAATTTTATTAGATTTTTGTTACAAAGATTTATTCGTTGCCTGTACATGTTGGATGATTTTAGAGGTGTAGTTACACAAGGATGGAGATAAGATATGTATTATGTATATTGAGCGTGCTGTTTTTAGGTTGTTGAGATTTGTTGCTTTAGAAAAGTAAAAGAGTTAAGAATTGCGTCACATGTGGCCGCGTCCATATTATTTTTTAAAATCGATTTTTTCAGTTTCAACACTTCCTTTCATATTCTACGTTACTTATTGTTATTGCGTGTGAATTGTGGGAAACAAAACATAGTTCTAATTAACACATAACAATAATTTGAAAACCACCATACCTTATATTGTTCAATATTATTTACGTTTAATCACAAAATATAAAACTGTTTTTCCATTTTTATTTAGTGTTTTAAATATTTGTCTTCAATTCTAATACAGAATCAAGAGTACACAGAACTCAAAGATGGCACGAATTAGTTCCGCTTTCTGCCGTCTATAAACAGCGGCGCATGGCACACATGGCGTTGAAAAATCGGATTTCACGCTTCAAAAGTAGGGGTGGAAAACACGCTAAGTCTCCTGCTTAATATACTCTTTACATGAAGCATAGGAGACATCGTTTTTAAAAACAGTGAGCATGTGTGATCGTAATATATCGACTCAAGCCCCGAGATCTGTGTAATTTTGTACGGAAAATTAGGATCATCTTTTATTTTGCCATAAAGTTGACGTACGTCGTCATTTCCGAGCCTTATTCTTACGTATCTTTAACAAATTTATTACTTCTGAGTAAAACGGAATGTATGAACATTGCTGTTTTTAAATACTGAAAAAAAAATAACGAGTTGCCGCAAACAGTTACAGTCTTAAGATATGGCAGCCCATTGACCAATAAAACCCAGTACCGCAGACGAAAAATGTTATTACTACTGGAAAAAAATGTTTGCTAATAACCATGTTCTAAATATCGTAGTATAATAAGTTTCAAACCAAATACTGCTTTATGAAATCATTAAACATGCGAAAGTAACAATAAATGTACCCAACACAAGAACATTTCTTATTTCAACAATTATCTTGCACTACTTTATAACAGAATAACTTCGATTCCATTTGATTAACGCCGAGTACCTGTTGTTGCATGATACATTCTTACTCAACTAGAGCGTGCCTTACCGGCCGTACTAGGCTTGTATTAGTGGGACTAGCACTCAAGATAGACGGTTGTTTTTCATTAGGCTCCACACGCAACGATCGGTGCCTCACAACACGGTACGAAAATATTTAAAAAGTAACTGTCAAAATTATGAATTTCCAAAATCTTCTTCTTTTTTTGAAATTTTGAAAATTCATTTTTCCAAACTGCGTTCTAATTTTTAAATAAATTGTCTAGTGGAAGGCTACAGAAAGAAATTATACAGCCAAAAAATAGGGAGTATACACGTATTGGGTCAATACACGCAACGTTTTTAATGTGTTAGTGTGTTGCTATGTAGTTTATTGTGTTAGTGTGCGTGAAGTGAGGACAAACGAGGTATTATTGGGGTAATCGAATTAGACTAATTTAATTACTTTTGCGGTAGCGGTGGCGAATAAATAGGTTAATATTTTGAGAAGGTTATCTTAACTGTCTTTTTGGTTTTCGTGTAATTTCTAGTGTTTTCTAAACCTGTTGTGTGTAAGATTTATTAGTGACTTTGGATTAAAACAAAAGTGAGGTGAGACAATACTTAACAGAATAAAAATAATAAGTATTTAAATTTGTCGAGTTACGCGATTTAAAAATGTTTTTAAATGTAAATGTATTTACATTTAGTATTATTGTACATAACGTGTTCCCTGCCATATTTTACTTATACAATTGTGGTTTTAGTGCTTTTTGTTTTTCACGTAAGTTATTTGCTGCGTTTTTCTCTGAATAGTGCCTACTATACCATCAACTTCGGTTAAAACTGATATACCTAGGTCTCTTTATTAACTTATCATTAATGGCAATCTCATACCTTTTGAATTTAGTAACATTCTGTGTGGCCTGTATTATCATCGTATTATTTGTCATATGACCAGATAGTCTGAGATTTTTTTTCAAATCTAAATTCCAATCTTCTTATCATATAGATACACTGGCAGATATACAAACCATATTTGTGTTGCAAAACGAGTTTCGAGAGATTCGTTCTGTACATCGTTTAAGTAAAAAACAAAAAAGGTTCTCGAGTTTCTCTCAAAGAAAAGTTTAAGAAGACTGGTGGCATGACTAAAATATACATAATTTCATTATGAAAAAAGATATGCATAACATTAACCTTAGAACTAAACCAAACTCATGGTAACTAAGGTAAACGATTCTTTTATGGGGGACTGTATACGTTTTTACTTTAAAATTCCGGAGCATGTATTATTAAAAACTTACATTTAAAGTATTCTATGATATACGAATGTTACATTAGAAAATTGAGGATTCTAAATTCCACACAAATACACTCGCAAAAAAAAACGGGCACCTAAGCAAATAGGGTATTTAACTATCATCTGCAGTAAATTTTATTATTTAATTAACTAGTATACTCCGAATCTTAGAAATGAATATGCAGAAAAAGGTTTGTGCAATTTTTTTCAATTAATTTCGATTAACTAAATGAGAAAATGTCAGTGGTCAGTAGAACACTACTCGTTAAGTAAAATTAAAATTAAAAAAATTTAATTTTTTTTTATAATGTAAAGGAACAATTTAATAATGAGTGTGGCCTCCTCTTGCCAAAATCACAGCTTGTATTCTTCTAGGCATGCTTTCGAGGATATTGCTTATGACCTCTTGTGAAATATGTTCCCATTCCACGGCGATGAGATCTTTTAGCTCCCTCATGTTTTGTGGTGCTGTCTGCGCTGACCTTACCCATCGCTTCAGAACATTCCAGATATTGGATTGAGGTCGGGACTTCGAGCTGGCCAATGCAAACGCCGGATTCCAGCTTCTTGAATATACGCTTCCACAACGCCACAACAGTGGGCGCGAGCGTTGTCATCCATAAAAATGGAATCTTCTCCAAGAACAGTCAATGCGGATTATACGTGAGGAATTAGGGTTTCCGTCGTGTATTGGTGTGCATTCAATGTGCCATTTTCGATGAAGACTAACTCCGTACGGTCCATCGAATTAATCGCTACTCAAAAAGTAAACGAGCCACCACCATAAGGGGTGACTTCTTCAAAACACACGTCTGCAAAGCGTTTCTCGTTGTCGACGGCGGTCTTCACCACACAGAGAAATCTTGGCTTCATCAGAGAACAATACTCTTTTCCAGTCCTCTTGAGTCCATGTAGCAGGGTTTCTAGTAGCAACTTTATGGTCATGGAATAATTCAGGGCCACGAGCTGGGCGATGACTGTGCACATTGGCAGCAAGAAGTCTCCTCTTGATGGCCCATAGACTAATTTGTACTCCTCATCTTGAGGTCCACGTATGAAACTTTGCGATTTCTCAACGCCCAGCTTACCAGGAAGCGGTCATCCCGTGGTTCGCTGCATGTTTTTCTTCCGGAACCTGTCCTTCTATTGACGGAACCGGTCTCCTGATATCGTTGCCAAGTCCTCTGAATTGTCGAACGACTCACATTCAGCCTTTGGGACACATAACATTGAGAACAATTTTCTTCAAGCAGTGCTATAATTTTGCTGCCTATTATTGTTTTGTCAACCATTTTAGAGACCACTTAGTAATGGTACAATAACTTAAAATGATGAATTAAACAAGGTAACTTATCGAAATTTCTTTGAAAGTGATTAATTAGTTCATATGAACTTTCAACAATTCAAGCCTTTTTAAGCAGTGAAACATTGACTTACAAATAAATGGACGACGGGTGTAATACAAAAACCACGAAAAAAATGTCTCGAGTCAACCTATTTAAACGTAGTGACATGTAAATAATAATAATAACGCACGCACTCAACATAGCCCCGCACTAGGGAAACCCTGTGTCGCGGGTGCCATGGACACACACATAGACAACCACAAATTACACCCAAACTCACGAGAGAAATAAATGTAGGTCATACAAATATTTCGCCCGGCCCGGGAATCGAACCTGGGACCTCTGCGTGGCTGTCCGGCATACCATGCCGTGTTACCAAACGGTTACCAAACCGTTCGGCCACGAAGGCAGTTAAAGTAATATGAAAAAAGTGAAAGTAAAGGAATATGAAAAAGCTAAAACGTTGAATTCAAATTGTAATGTCATCGCAGTACTGTCTAATTTTGCTTGCTTCGCTGTCAAAAGAAATAAACGAAGACTAAAGCGTGAATGACGCTCTGTATACGATTTTAACGCCCTATAAGTTCGGACACTTTTTAGCGCGGACCCGACGTCTATATAATTGTAAGTCAATGCAATGAAAAGGAATTTTCTTGTAGACAAGTTTTATCTCTTAAATTTGAATTTGGAACGAATGTTTTTACAAATGAGGTCACTTAACTCATCAAGCCAATGACAGTCTTGAACGAATAAAACCTTTTTCGTATTGTAATTATTTCAGGCAGGGAAAAAAATCAATCAAATTTTGCAAAAAAAAATCATTTTATAATTCAAACTGTATTCCATAACATTTAAGTTTATTTGAAAAGAGCAATCCTTAGATTTACATGCTTGTTCTTCTCAGGGAAGTCAGCACAGTGAACGACCAGTAGCTTAAAAAATGACGTTTTAAAGTGCAAAATTTTACCTATGAAATAAACAACGGTATCTATGTAGAAATAAATGATAATTTCACTTTGACTTTAAGGCTCAACCCACACTGGCGCAGAATCGAAGCGTTGCGTCGCGTCCTGTTTTTCAACTACAACGCTTGGCGAACGCGCGTCAAACGACGCGTGAAACCGCTCGATCGACTGCATCCAAGCGTCGATGCGCGTCGACGCCCGTTTCCATATTTGCATAACACAAATTTGTATTAATTAAACTTTTATTGAATTGATATTCAATTATTTTTTGTGAAATTACTCCACTAGTTTGTTATAATTATTAATACAAAGATCGAACACTCAGAAAAAATTCCTTCGATCCGGTCGGATTCGAACCGACGTCTTCTTGCATACCGTGCCAGACGCTATACCAACTAAGCCACGGAACGAACCAACGGACCTCACGAATTTTTCTGTGTGCTTGCGTCGTGTCTTTGTACTTGGTCTTTCAACGACTTTTTAGTCGTAGCGCCATCTATGAGAAATCTATTACAGATTTATCACCCAGTTAGTACCTTTACAGCTACCAGTAAAGTAAAGTACAAATTTGTATCTTAATAATGGGAAAATAGAGAAGAATATACTACATGCGAAAAACTTGACGCGTCGCGCCGCTGCGCCACTGTTAGTTGAGCCTAACACTACATAACGTTTGCTATCGAGGTGAAAGCATTTGCCAATCAGTTTCGTATTAGTTCTGAGTCTCAGAAATAATGGTCCGGAATGTCACAGGGATCATTTTATCTCTAGGTACACCTAGCGATATTCCTATATTCTCGGATGCGAATCTAGCTTAGTGCATTCGAAATGGGTCCGAGTATTCAAGTCTATTCCAATTCATTATGCCAGAAAAGTAAACAAACCGGTTTTGATAAAATGATAAGCATTTTCGAGTTGATATCTCATCACTTTTTCTAGCTTTATTCATTTGAATAACATATTAAAATCTTATTTGAAAAATTTTAGTTCAAAATTATCTAATACAAAAACCACGAAAAAAATGTCCCAAGTCAACCTATTCGAAATTTAAATTGTAATGTCATCGCAGTATCGCGCTGTCAGTAGAACAAATGAAGACTGAAGCGGAGTTTGGCGCTCTGTATACGATTTTAGCGCCTTACAAGTGCGGACACTTTTTAGCGCGGACCCGACGTCCATATAATTGTAAGTCAATGATTGAATCACATATTTTTTTTAGTAATCAGCAGCGAAATCGGAAAGCCCATTTTTATTATATAACACTCAGTTATTCCAACAGATTCAATTAAACAAATTGTTTCATTCAATTAATTAGTCGATTTGTAGTTGGCAGTACAGTTGGCCATCACTAAACTATCTATGGTCTCGGGTCAATGATCTGTTTGTTTACTTTTCTGGTACAATAGATGATTAGAGTATAAAACATAAAAATCTTGTTTTAATGTAAATACAATAAATTAAAACAAAGAATTTTAGCTAAAAATGACGAAATGTGCGGTAAATGAGTGTAAAAATACGTGAGACAAACATAAAATAGATACTAACATCACATTCCACAAGGAAGTAACGCGTTTCAACTTGTATTTTTATATAAATATTCACTAAAACCGAAAATTAACCTACTACTAAAACTAGCCTACATGAATTTGATTTTTGCCTCACTTGTGACAGTTCGTTTGATATGAAACTATCATTCTATGCGTTGTTATTCTTTTTTTTTTTATTGCCAGCTATTTTCCTTCTTTCAGTCGATTCAGGTGCATAGTTCTCAATATCTAGTATGTCATCGTCGATGTTTTTATCGCACTCACCTTTATCTTGATGATCAATGTCAAGATAACAATTTTATCAACATAAGGGAGGCTCCGATAGTCTTGAACGTACCGCTTGGGAAACACGCCATCGTTACAGAGTTTTTTCAATACATGGTATTTTTTTTGGCTTTACATAAAAGCCTTGGTAAATCTGAGACCATATTGATTGTCTTAGTAATCGTTGATAATAAATCTTTACTCCGTCTTTTCCCTTTTAGTCTGGTTTTTATTAGGCTTAGTTGTAGCCGTAAATACGTATCCAGTAATTATTTGCCAATCAGTAAAATCGGCGTGGTTTTAGATTTTAATTTCGTATGGGAAATTTCGCGCGGTAAGCATGAGTGTAGCCCATTGTTTCGGACTCCACACAATAAGGTTTAGTATCTAACGTTCGATGACACTATGCATGGAGTCAACAGGCATGTACGTCCTGGGAATACATAGTTCACTTGAATCACTTAGTCAATCACAAAGTACCTAACCGTCAAATATGTATAGAAAATATCATAGTTTAGGTGTAATTCACGCTAAAGACATGTAATTAGAATACATTTATTTCATTTACTAATCGGTATGAAACTAAGATTTATACCTTAACTTGTTTTAGATAAGTATTTTTAGGGTTTGAAATATTACTAAGTAAGTGAATTCCATTACCATTTAACTTAAATATCCTGTTTCGTAATTTTTATTACACGTTTGTGTAAGAAGTTACTGTAATAGCATAAAAATATTAATCTAATATTATTAGTTAAAGTAACTAATAATTATTTGTTCTAAACAACTGTGAGTTTAATGTAACAGACAACAGTTTTAGCGATTAATTTATTACCATTAACGTAAGAATAATTTGCTTTACAAATGCCTCTTACAACAAAATGGTTTTTGTAGGCATAGTCGTTACGTTAATTTAGTAAGACTCAAGTTCCTTATAAATGTATCATATCATATATATCATTTTCATGATTCTTTTTTTGTTGGAAAGAGAGTACCTCCATAGTGGTCCCATTTAATTTTGAAGAAAATCATCCACCTTTAGAATGGCTGTTCACGCATGAAGATTCATTTTTATAAATAGCCCCTAAATTTTATTATAAGGAACAATTATTCTAACTATGGTTGATTTTCAAAATTTTCTTTCGAACTGTAGATATAACTCATTTTCGCCCATTTGGTGGTTACGTTAATTGATCCTACAACTGACGATATTTTGACAGCAATTGTTTCGAACACATGTCAGACGGAGAATGGAAGTGCACCCCCAGGCATCGGTATCATTGTTTATCACTCTCGTTATTACTATTTTGGAAAAATAATAGGTACCGTATTTCCTAATAGTAATAGAGAACAAAACTAAATAGAAGCGCTTTTATACTTGATAATTACACACACCGGCACATTTAGCGGAGGACTTATGAAATTCCCAAAATAATACAGCGTTTTTTCAAGTTGAAGTTGAAGATGAAGAGGTCTCTTCCCATCTTGAATCTCTGCAACTGCGCATAAATGTTGCATCTCGCACCTTTTATCGAATGTAACATCGCTAGTGCTCTGAGGAAATATTCGACCTTATCCCTCCCTCCCCTTTCCTGCACCGTTTTACAACTTGCTGTACTCCATCGCGGATTCAAAAAATTGGTGGCACCTTTCTCTGTCGCATAGTCGACAAATGGAACTCCTTAGCAGCGCACGTATTCCCTCCTTCTTATGACATGAGGTCTTCAAACGAGGAGTGAAGAGGCATCTTGTAGGAATGCAGGGTGGAGGTGGCTAGGGCAGTGGTTTTATGAACACTGCACTAGATACCTTCACGTTTGGATTCCACTTTCCATTTAACATCAGGTGGAATGGGGTCACCTGCCTGGAATGTACAAAAAATTGAAAATGAAAAATTAGATAACTGTCTTCAAAATGTACTGACTGTCTTTTTGTGTCTATTTTACGCCATTATTTTGTACCGATTTTGATGATTCTTTTTATGTTTAAAAGAGGGCACTTTAGTATTGGTCCCATTTAAATTTGACGAAAATATTCCACCTCCATTGGTGGTAAACCAGGAGCTGAATTCAGTTTCTTGCACTTTTCGGTAACCGATTTCAATTGAACATGGCAAATAGATGTACTTCCACGAACTTTTGATGTCGGTTTTTTTAATACTCTGTATATAGATTATAACAATATTATTTTTATTAAATTTAATTTTATTGCTAAAGATAATCAAAACAATTCAGAACGTATTAATCAGTACTGCCGTCTTGCGTCTGTTTGGGATTTTTCATCAGAGGAAATACTGGATCCCAAACTCGTGGTACGGAGAAACCATTTTCCCTGTTGGAATTACACACAATTACACTATTACAGACACATATACACATATATACTCACACACACTAACACTTAGGTTAATCTATTTTTATTCTGAAAAGTTAAAAATTACTGTAATTAGTGAAATTTGTATTAGTTGTAACACCAGTTATAATAGTAGATATTAAGTTAGTCTGTTTCATCATCTAAAATAATATAAGAGCAAGATTACTATTAATATTATAGCCAGGTCATATCTGCACCTTTAAAACGAACAGATATAACATTTAAAAAGAATAAATTAGGATTTTTTAATTTCAATGGCATCTCGCAGTATTCTGGTTAGATAACGGACTTCTTTTGCAAGGACCTGGGGTTTGTCGAACTTAATTGAGTGTGCAGGTTTATCCTTGACATAATCGCAGACTGAAGACTTATTTACGCAGCGGTGTTTGACATCAGCTATATATTCTTTGACGCGACCACAAATACTTCGCTTCGTTTGTCCAATATAAAAGAGAACGCACTCATTCTCACTTCCTTTTAGTTCCGATAAATGTGCCAGTGAGTGTACACAATCCATGTTCAAGTAGACCTATTTTAAAATACTGGAGTCGATAGTCGTTATTATTGAAATGGTTGTCTGGCCATGATTACTTAATGGTGCTCGTTTGAATGCACCTTCGGTTCAAAATGTAATACCGATGGACACTCCAGCTAGGGTTGTCAGCGTTTATTTTCGGTAACCAATCAACAATCCACTGCTGGGCACGATTCTCCTCTAAGGAGATGGTTTAGGCCGCTACATGCTATGCTGTTAAATGCGGGTTGGAAACTTCACATGTTATCAAGTGACGGGACGAACAAGTTATGCTAGTTATACGCGTGGTGGTAAGCAACACATGTCAATCACAATGATTTGAAGGTCAATACCACTGCGCCCGTTACCTTGTGACTTACCACCGACAAGTCTCATGTGCCTGTAATTTCACCAGTACCTTTCTACACCTATACGCAGTAATGACAGGTACTGCTACTAAATACTTCTTTATTTATCATTGACTTACAATTATATGGACGTCGGGTCCGCGCTAAAAAGTGTCCGAACTTATAGGGCGTTAAAATCGTATACAGAGCGTCATTCACGCTTTAGTCTTCGTTTGTTCGACTGACAGTGAAGCAAGCAAAATTAGACAGTACTGCGATGACATTACAATTTAAATTCAACGTTTTAGCTTTTTCATATTCCTTTACATGTCACTACGTTTAAATGGGTTGACTTGGGACATTTTTTTCGTGGTTTTTGTATTAGACCCGTCGTTCATTTATTTGTAAGTCAATGTTATTTATATATTCATTCATTCGTTGATTCAGCAACAGCCTAACATACTTAACATTTACGTACTTTATTATAATAATAGAAGACTAGTACGCGAGTCAGTTACAGCCCAACATCATCGTCATAATCACTTAAAAACAACATAATTAAAATAATAAACTATTTATATATTATTCTATTAAAATACATATTGAATTCCTATTGATTACATCAGATTAAATTTGAAATAAAAAAATAAAAACAAAATTGAAAATTCCAAAATAAAAAGTATTGAAAAATGTACGTAACTTAGAAGTTATGGTGGCACTTCACATAGCTATTTGTATGTGCGTATTTCATACATTTGCCAAACAATCACCATGTGTGACAAAGTATTCTCCTTGTTTGCCTATTCGACAAATACTGCAAACACCGAACTCGCGTAACCGCGCGCTGGTCGGTTTGTCGACGCACATCAAACGAGCCAAAGACGCAAATACGCAAGTAAACCACTATGTCATATTATTTATTATTTGAACTCCTTATTTGGCTCATTTATTTGTAGCGAATACAAGTAGCCATGTGAAATACCGGCAAATGTCGTAGATAAGTACATGTCGCCACAGAGATTGGAACCACCGATTTCTCTATTGAGAAGCTACCATTCTCTCACTGGACTGTCACCGTTTCTTATCCGCGTATCTGTATTAGTATAATCGGTTTTCTTATTTGTCTACGTACGGTCGACCATGTATAAAATGTACGGTCACTCAATATTCTTTGTAAAAGTTGTACCTTACATCTCTCATATAGTGTTCTTTGCATAAAAAAAACATACAGTCGAATTGAGAATCTCCTCCTTTTTTGAAGTCGGTTAAAAAAGGGATCATTTTATTGTCACTTTAGAGTGAATATCTCTTAAGTAATTTCAATGTATTTTTTCAAAAATAACAAGAAAAGTGTGTATCGAGTTCTTAGGTTTTCGCGATTGTTACACATAGGAAATGAAGCTATTTTTACGGATTTAAATCGCGTATATTTGTTTTTTCAAACAAACCGACGTTTCGGGCCCTTTACAGGTCCCATGGTCACGGTTGACTGAGGTGGTACTGCCTTCAACCAGGTACCTATGTCTAATATTAATGCAAACCACCCCATTTTTTCACTATAGTTATTAATTAAATATCTTATTTTAAATTTTACAAAGAAAACATTCCAATTTACGCTACATTAAGTCTTACAAATTATTTTATTAGATGATTTTTTATTAAGTTCAATTTATTATTAATTAATAATAGAAATTAGAGTAAACAAAAACATATTAATTAGTACTGCAGTCTTATGTCTGTTTGGGATTTTTCATCAGAGAAAATACTGGATCCCAAACTGGTGGTACGGAGAAACAATCTTCCCTGTTGAAATTAGGATGTTTTTTAATTTCAATGGCCTCTCGCAGCATCCTGGGTCGATAACGGACTTCTTTTGCTAGGAACTGGGCTTTGTCAAACTTCATTGAATGTGTAGGTTTATCCATGACATGCTCGCAGACTGCAGACTTGTTTACGCGACGGGGTGTTTGACATCAGCTATATGTTCTTTGACGCGGGTACAAATACTTCGCTTCGTTTGTCCAATATAAGAGAGACCGCACTCACAGTCAAGCTTGTAAACTCCTGCATCCTGTAAGGGGACGTTGCATGTCACGTCCGTTCAGAGCTTTAAATCGCAAAGATCTAAGGGGCACTGCCACTGATCCTGAGACATAAGTTGACAAGTCCCATGTGCCTCTAATTTCACCAGCACCGTTACCCTTCAAAACCGGAACATAGTAATGCTGACATTACTGCTTGGCGGCAGAAATAGGTAAGGTGGCAGTACTTCTCTGAACAGACTCTTTCACAAGGAGCTCTGTTGCTTCTACAACTGAGTGTTATTTTACTCTAATAAAAGACATATTTAACCCGTTCAAGGACGGTACTCAAATAGTATCGCATACAAAAATGTGACTTTTTTTCATTGACTTACAAATAAATGGACGACGGGTCTAATACAAAAACCACGAAAAAAATGTCCCAAGTCAACCTATTTAAACGTAGACATGTAAAGGAATATGAAAAAGCTAAAACGTTGAATTTAAATTGTAATGTCATCGCAGTACTGTCTAATTTTGCTTGCTTCGCTGTCAGTCGAACAAACGAAGACTAACGCGTGAATGACGCTCTGTATACGATTTTAACGCCCTATAAGTTCAGACACTTTTTAGCGCGGACCCGACGTCCATATAATTGTAAGTCAATGCTTTTTTTTAAGGATTATATTAATGATTCAATATATTAATAATCTTTATCACAGATGGCTATGATAGTAGCAGGATGATTGCCGTTAAGATCACTACAGAGCACTAAAAAAACCGACATCAAAAGTCATTCATCCCCTAATTTCACCCTTAGAGGTGGAACATATTCTTCCAATTTAAATGAGACCGCTTTAAAGATACCCTCTTTCTAACAAAAAAAAGATTGATCAAAATCGGTTCACAAAGTTGTCGCATAACATGCATAAAAAACATACAGCCGAATTGAGAACCGCCTCCTTTTTTTTAAGTTGGTTAAAAAAAATTACTTAAAACTTACTTTTGCTGTAAGAAAGTCCAATGCACTGTACTTATATCATCTCGTACAAGCACGTCGGTGTCCATCGTCTGTCTTAATGTAACGTCGACAAATGTGTGCGTGTAAATCATAAATTTTTTTCAGCACGCTGTCGATACTTCTCTATGGAGAAACAGCGGCAATTACACAGAAAGCACGTGAAAATTGCACTGCAAAAAGTCCATAGTTGATTTTTTGAGATCCATATAGCAAAACAATACTTATTATTATATTCTAATACTTAATTTTACGACAAATGCCGTTACTGTCTATGAAAGGGTTAATTAAGTTTTGCTTTAAAGAAAATTCTTTAAAAAATATTTCAAAATGCGTAACCCAGGTTTCACTCTAATGTGAAGTTATGTGACTTGACCTTTACCATGAACGAACCAAATGAAGCAGAAGAAAGGCGAGGAACTTACTATTTAAATCTCTACACGTCCCTAACTGGGGAACAGGTCATATTTACAGGTTTTAAGTCTCTACAACTAAAAGGTCAGTGAGTGTAAAGAGTGTGTCGGTGACACTCATGCTGAGGTTCTGTATAGTCGTGTAATGGCCGTAATCACATTCTGTTTTAATTTAATTTTGTAATTTATTGCTTTAAATGTGGTAAGTACAGACGGCAACGCACCAAGCTATACATTGACGGCTCTTGTTCCGTTGTACTGGAGCGGATATCCGAACCAAAGTGCATAGCTTGATTGAGCTGTTGACTGTACAATACTTGACGGTAATGTTTACCGAATGCTGTTTCACACATTAAGCCATTTCTGATGTGCAATAAACGAAACGTATATGCTCAAAATGAGCTTAAGTTTTATTGAAATTGGTTATCGGAAAATGCGCTAAACCGGATTCATCCTCTACTTGTCCACACTTTGAGGTGGAATAATTTTCTTCAAATTTAAATGGGATCCTGAGGTACTCTCTTTCTAACAAAAAAGAATCATCGAAAACGGTTCATAAATCTCGTAACATACGCAAAAAAAAAACACAGACGAATTGAGACTTATTTGAAGTCGGTTAAAAATAGTTAGCCTGCGTCCTGCTTAAAAAAAATCATTTCGATCCGGTTGAATCCGAACCAATGTCTCCCAGCAAACCGTGTCAGACGCTATGCCAACTATGCCACGGAAAGAACCCACGGCCTTGATAAATTTTTCCATGTGTTGCAGATCTTTGTTTTTGGTTGTTATCGTCTTTTTTGCCGTAACGCCATCTGTGGGAAATCAATGAAAGTTTTTTCCGCACCTTTACAGCTACCAGCCGTTTACTAGAGATGTCAGTTTAATAATTGTAATTAAGTTTTACTGAATGTTAGAATGTTCAACCGCCATGATATTCAATTATTCTTTGTGAAATTACTTCACTAGTTTTTTATAATTATTAAACAAAGATCGAATACTTAGAAATAATTCACTACGATCCGATAATGTTTCTTGTTATATATTTTTATTAATCGTAACTCCAATGGTTCATAATAGACTTATAAAGGATCAATCACTTTCACAATACCCGCATGCAGTCAGTTATCAATTGAAAACTTCTCTTCAAGAGCTACACGTATCTGCATTTTTGTACTTAACCTTATTGGCCCAGCGGTTAATACTATAGGCACTTGATTAGGATCTCCCGAGTTCACATATCGGTGAATGAACTTTCTGAATTGTAAATTTAAAGTTTATTGAATATCATGGTGGTCAAACATCATTATCATTCAATTATTTTTCTAAAATGACTCCACTAGTTATAATTATTAATACAAAAATCGAACACTTAGAAAAAATCCTTCAGTCCTGCGGGATTCGAACCAACGTCTTCCAGAAAACCGTGCCAGACGCTATGCCAACTAAGCCACGGAATGAACTTGACTTTTTTGTCGTAGCGCCATCTGTGAGAAAACAGATGGTTTTAGTAATAGTTCATTACCAATTAGATAAAATAACAAATGACTCTAGTACGGTCTTACCGATTCAGAATAACTATTAAAAAAAATAATAATATCAACATGGCTTTATCAACTGAAATAAATATGTCACGGGGTGTTTTATCACACATGCGATATACCACTTGCGACTGCCACAGGTGGAGTCATGGACTGTGAACGTGTTAAATCGCAAAGATCTGAGGGGCACTGTCACTGCGCCCGCTACCTTAAGACAAAGTTAATTGACTAGTTCTATATCATTGTAATTTCACCAGTAATCCATAGAATATAAACCAGATTTTGTTGTCATCATCTTGTTTACAAACAAGATTATCTGATTTAAAAAAAACTTCCTTTCCAGGTCCTGTCAGTTGAGAAACATCAGTACTCAGTTCACAAAACAAACGGAGAGCAATTTAGGTAAGCCGGTTCTTATCTCATTTTGACGCTTATCTTTTAAGGCGAATCATTGGAGGGGAAGCGGAATAAATTGTTTTGCTAGATCAATAGGTATTTACTATTAAATAACGATCTTACAAACAATATACCATACACCTAAAGATATTGGCTAAAGAATGTGCTATTTGGTTACAAAACACGATGCACTTTAACTGATCACAAAAAAAAGTGAAAATAGGCTAAAATAAGAGTCTAAAACGAATAATTTAAGAATATCTAACTTTTTACATAATTTTTGTATAGAGATATTTATCTTTATGTACCTACTACAGAGATCCTGCTGAATATTGGTTTTCAAGTGAAAACCTATTAGTTATTAAATTCACGTTTAACTCAAAATTTGCAAATCGCCCAGCGGTTTAACGACACGCTGTGCCCTCCGTTGCCCCGTCTGTCGCCATCG
Source organism: Hyposmocoma kahamanoa (assembly GCF_003589595.1). Classification (NCBI taxonomy): domain Eukaryota; kingdom Metazoa; phylum Arthropoda; class Insecta; order Lepidoptera; family Cosmopterigidae; genus Hyposmocoma; species Hyposmocoma kahamanoa. The sequence continues at coordinate 1,201,146 of NW_020653409.1, read as the reverse complement.
GGCGCTTGTCGACGTCGAATCTGTGCCAAATGTTGTCCGTGTTCTTATTTCATTCATAATATTAATTTACAGCGCGCAGATTGCAATATATAAGAGGCGACCCCACAAACCTCACTTCCTAAAATCTAGGCTCGCGTTGAAATGCTTCGCCTTAAAAGACTTGGGCTCTTAGAACAACCGACCGATAAGTTCTTTTGAAAAGATAAATTAAAAAGGAAAACTGACGTTAATTAAAATGCCACTGGTAACGCGTTCTAATTAAATATAAGAGGTTGTTATAAATGCTTTCATGCTGAGAAAAAATTTTGGTGCATCAACAATAAAACTTTGAGAGCCAACTACGGTGTAATGTTCCCACGACAAAGTTTTTGTTGCCAAACCTGACTTTGTCGTTATAACATTGTAACGGTTCTATAACGATGTCAGCCAGCTGTCAGATTTGTCCTAATTAGCCTATAGATAAATAAATAAATATTAGACAACATCACAGGTACGTTGCTCCGATCACAAAGCAAGTAAGTAAAGCACTTGTGTTATGGAGATTGGAAACAACGACGGTACCACAAACACCCAAACCCGAGACGATATTGATAATTTATAAAAATATTGTTAAATATTATAAATATTCTCTACATTGACCATGACAACCAGTGTGGAAGCCGCTCGACCACGAACGTAATCGTATAGATAGTAAAGGTAGGGCCAGACAAACGTAATTCTGTGAGTTGTGAGTAGCGTTTTTTGAGTCGCATAGTTAATTAGCAGTAGAGATCCTTATGAAAAAGTTCGTCCAGGGTGGTAGTACTGCCACCTTAGCTATTTCGTCCACCAAGCAGTAATGTCAGCATTACTGTGTTCCGGTTTTGAAGGGCTTGGGTGCTGGTGAAATTACAGGCACATGGGTCTTGTCAACTTGTCTCAGGGTGCCGGGCGCAGTGGTAGTGCCCCACAGATCTTTGCAATTTAAGGCTCTGAGTGGCACTGCAACTGTTATGGACAGGCGTGTAGCTTACCATCAGGCACACGACTTGTTCGTCCCGTCACTTGATGTTATAAAAAAAATAAAAAACAATTACATTCGACTGAAATTCTGTTTACATATCAGACGAACGTATTTTATTGTTTGATTTTAAACGTTTGAGTTTTTATGTCATATACCGTAATGGTACCGCAATGGATCCATTACAAATAGTATGCATTTACGAAATGTGGGCAGTTTTATATACCGTGTCATAGCTTAACAATGTGTACATCCACACCCGCACAAGTAGGTCACACAGTAAAGTTCAGTCATAATTACGTGAGTGAGTCGACGGGTAACTCATTTTGCGTCGTCATGTGGCACAAACCGTATAAATTACGCGACTTAAAACTCGTAACACTCGTCTGGTCCCACCTTTATGCAATCAAAATTCTGTCAGAACATCTGTATTTGGGTGAAAATTTTAACACTGCAATACAAACATTAAGAGCCGATACAATCTCAAATGGCTTTAGATGATTCCGCATAAAAAAGTGAAAGTTTTGAATCAATCACTTTGAAAAAAATATATATAGTAAATAAACGATAGAAATATGACACAAACTTACATCGAAATTTTACAAGACAACCGCTGTATTCAAGTACTTTACTAATATTTTTTTGTATATAAACATTGACTTACAAATAAATGGACGACGGGTCTAATACAAAAACCACGAAAAAAATGTCCCAAGTCAACCTATTTAAACGTAGTGACATGTAAAGGAATATGAAAAAGCTAAAACGTTGAATTTAAATTGTAATGTCACGCAGTACTGTCTAATTTTGCTTGCTTCGCTGTCAGTCGAACAAACGAAGACTAAAGCGTGAATGAGGATCGTACACGATTTTAACGCCCTATAAGTTCGGACACTTTTTAGCGCGGACCCGACGTCCATATAAATGTAAGTCAATGTATATAAAGCAGTAATGTCAGCATTACTGTGTTCCGGTTTTGAAGGGTAAGGGTGCTGGTGAAATTGCAGGCACATGAGACTTGTCAACTTATGTCTCTGGTGACGGCCGCAGTGGTCACTACCACCTCCTCAGATCTTTGCAATTTAAAGCTCTGAGTGACACTGTACCTGTTACGGACAGGCATATAGTTTACCATCAGGTGCACGACTTGTTTGTCCCGTCACTTGATGTTATAAAAAAAATCACCTAAACTAAATAGAGCACGTATAGTATACGATATACATTTTTAAAAAGGCTTTAATTTCTTTTGTTAAAAATAAATTCTGAAATAAAGCCAGTGTCTCTGGGGCTAGACCCGCGCAATAGAACCGATTCAGTATGGGAAAGTTTTGGGTTCGAGCTGAGACAGTATCGTATTATTAATAGGTTACCATGTCGGAATGCCACGCAGAGCTGCCAAGTTCGATTCCCGGGCCGTGAGAAATATTTGTATGGCCTACATTTACTTCTCTCATGAGCTTGGGTGTTATTTGTGGTTGTCTATGCGTGTGTCTATAGCACTATGTTGAGTGTGTCCGTTATTGTTATTATCATCTAGCTGATTTTTAAGGAATCACAAAGAGCCACACTTGGTCGAACTTTGTCGTGTGAACAGTTATTTCCTTTGCTGGATTCACAACATGAAAAAAATATGTTCATTATTATGTGAAATTTTATAAGTCATATTTAAGCATAAAAAAGTCACCTACTAATTGCGTTAGTGAAAAACCTCTCCCTTGAAAAGTTGTCATCTTGCACTTGTGTTTGTGGCCTTATTACGCCAAGAGTGCAACCTGGTAATATAATTAACTAAATCTGCAATCGGCCTTTCTGTTTCGCAGATCTGCTGTTTGCACTTTACCCGCAGCATATAAATAAATATTTACACCGATACACCAAAACAGACGTTATACCATAATATTACAGCATAAACCACGATCACACCTCAAGCACGTTTGCCGGACTATATCCGCGCGTTTATTATGTTTATTTATGTAAACATCGGAAAGTAAACACGTACCAAGTATGGCACAACCAAAAACCACGCATGAGGCGTTTGCCATTCTTTGTTGAGCTCCGACACCTAAAGATCCTTTGATAAATAACTATACTCGTCATCGTCAACCTATACGTCACACTTCTGGGTACGGGGCTCTTCTTAAGTTAGGTTTTAGACCGCAATCCGCTAACTATATTTTATATTTAGTAGTAGTTACAATAACAATATATGAAATAACTTCTGGCAAGCTTTCTGTATTATGATAATTATAATTAACCGACTTCAAAAAAGGAGAAGGTTCTCAATTCGACATCATGTTCTTTTTTTTCTATTTTTTTGTATGTATGTTACGCGATAACTCCGGTATATGTGAACCGATTTGCATGATTCTTTTTTTTGTTGGAAAGGGGGTACTTCCATAGTGGTCACATTTTATTTTGAAGAAAATCATCCACCTTTAAAAGTGGCTGTTCACGCATGAAGATTCATTTTTATAAATAGCGCCTAACTTTAATTTAGAAGCAATTATTTGTATGGTTGATTTTGCTACTTCTCCAATTAAAGGCGTTTTTTTCTCTCAATATATTGAGTAGTGAGAACCGATTATTATTATCTCCAGTGTCAAGTCCTGTAAGTGACGAACTAGGGGATATTTCAATAAAACTTAGCAAATAGACGTAATTCCACGTACGTTTGAGGTCGGTTTTTTTTTAAGCCAGGATATGGCGGTCTTTTGCATTCTATCTTATTCATGGCGATATACGTGTTCTGTATCTGTCACTATTTTTCATAAAATATTACCATTCTCTCCATTTTGCTTAATCATTTCATCGTTATAATTCCAAAATTGTCCGTAGTAACCATTAGATCCTGAGTCACAAGTCAACAGTAATAGTGGCTTCATGAACTCTAATTGACTCACGTTTCACCCGCACTTGACCTAAGTCGTCGAGATGTTAATCGTGATATATTCGTATTTTGTCAGAACTACGTTCACTATTTTGTCGAAATAGCTGAAACGTGTTCCTCTTTTTTTCATTATTAACAGTATGAACGGTGGTAGTCTAGGTAAAGGTTAACTCACAGAACAATAAATACAGAAGAGAAGTGCTTAGAGGGTGTGGTAAGTGTAAGAAATGCCTTATTATGATACTTTGGACTCCAAAAATGGTAATAACGCTTGTAATATTCCATGGTGGTGTTTCATATCGTTTAAGTCCTACTAAAATTTAGTAACAAGGAAAGCACAAACAAAAGGTACTGCTTATTTGTAACAGAACTTTCTTCCTGCGAAACCAAATTACGGATAATTATTACAATAACGGATTTACGTGCACAACAAAACAGAAATTATGAATGAAAAATAAAACAATATCAAAAACATGAAATTATTAAAATTATATAAATACTTGTTGTTAAAAAAAAACGAAAGTAAGCCTTATACGGTTGCAATATGGTCGAGATTTTTTTTCACGTTTATACCAAAGCTTGAAAATTACCCAGCAGCTTAAGGAGACACCGCCCCGTCGATCGCCATCGGGCCCTTGTCAACATCGGATATATGTCTAATTTTCTCTGCCTTTTCTTATTTTATTCATATTAAAATCTCCTAAAATCTAGGCTTGCTTTGAAATTCCTCATTTAACAACATTGACTTACAAATAAATGGACGACGGGTCTAATACAAAAACCACGAAAAAAATGTCCCAAGTCAACCTATTCGAAATTTAAATTGTTATGTCATCGCGCTGTCCGTAGAACAAATGAAGACTAAAGCGGAGTGTCGCGCTCTGTATACGATTTTAGCGCCTTACAAGTGCGGACACTTTTTAGCGCGGACCCGACGTCCATATAATTGTAAGTCAATGTTTAACAAAGGTTATTTCAATACAGCACAAGAATACTGTGATGAACACTTTATTATTTTCTAATTATATTTACAACCTGTAGGTAGAACTAAAATAATAATGTGATAGCCCTACGCTACAAATGACGTGTAGGCATTTACGCGCCAAAGAGGTGGGAGTAACCCTACTTGCCCTTAATATTACGGAAGAAAAAACTATGGAAGTGCCATAAACCGCGGTTACTATCGGAACCGCTGTCGCCAAAACGTACGCTAACAAATGCTAAACACTACGAAATGTTGATAATGATTGGTCGTAGTTCCTAATTTAGAAAGAATAAACCTTATATATATTATAATATTGATAAATCTTTCATAGATTTCTCATAGATGTCGCTACGACTAAAAAGTCGTTGAAAAACCAAATACAAAGACACAACGCAAGCACATAGAAAAATTCGTCAGGTCCGTTGGTTCGTTCCGTGGCTTAGTTGGTATAGCGTCTGGCACGGTATGCAAGAAGACGTCGGTTCGAATCCAACCGGATCGAAAGAATTTTTTCTGAGTGTTCGATCTTTGTATTAATAATTATAACAAACTAGTGGAGTAATTTCACAAAAAATAATTGAATATCAATTCAATAAAAATTTAATATAGTTATACAGGTTTGTTAATATAATTCTAGGGTCGGCGAACTAAAGCGCATAAGTCAAAATCCAACATCATTCATTTAAATTTATTTGTTACTTCATAAATTTGTAAGTTTATTTTAGAGGCGTCTTTTTCAAATTTATCATTACAAAAATATATAATCATATATTAGCAAATGAAGTACCTTATTGACTTGTGTGCTTTAGTCCGCCGATCCTAGAATTTAAACTTTACCTAGTCGCTATATCGTTCAAGGTTCATTGCAACCTTTATTGCAAGTTACGACGTTTTGATTTCATATTGAAATTTTATTCAACGTGCTGCCACCTTGCGGCCAGTAGCTGGACTACGACGAACGATTAACATTTGAATCAATCCGATAAACAGAAAATGGAAAATATTTTGGAAATTATATTTTTGCACTTCAAAACACAATAAGGCATTTTATCTGCGCTTTTCGCGAAAGAATATACATACAAGAACATACAAAGCGAAAATGACGAACTGTGCTCAAGTAGGTAGGTACTTCTACTGTATTTATTGTGCTGTGGTTACTATGCTATACTACACTACTAAGTAAATTTTTTACATTAAATCTTAAGCCAAATAGAAAACATGAAATTGCTGGGTCGTTAAAAACATAATCTATAAAACACGTTAACGAAGTCCTTTACTTTTCCTATAAACTGTATGGCATATATAAGTCTTGATGTAAAGCAATTTGTTAGGAACCACTTTACTTATGGGTTAGATCAATATTTGGCAAAAGAGATTTGGGGCGATATGTTTTCATTAGTTCGGAAGTTCGTGTAATAAACTATTGTTGGAAAGTTTCATTATTTTTTTCCTGTTTTTCTCTATACTTTATTGTTTCACATTTCGTTTGTATATAAGCAATGGTGGTAGCCCAGTGTACACAGGTTATTATAACGCACACACTCAACATAGCCCCGCACTAGCGAAACCCTGTTTCGCGGGTGCCATGGACACACATAGACAACCACAAATTACACCCAAACTCACGAGAGAAATAAATGTAGGCCATACAAATATTTCTCCCGGCCCGGGAATCGAACCTGGGACCTCTGCGTGGCAGTCCGGCATGGTAACCGTTCGGCCACAGAGGCAGTTATTGACCGGTTATTATGGACAGGTTAAATATTTATATCATATACATTGACTTACAAATAAATAGACGACGGGTCTAATACAAAAACCACGAAAAAAATGTCCCAAGTCAACCTATTCGAAATTTAAATTGTAATGTCATCGCAGTATCGCGCTGTCAGTAGAACAAATGAAGACTAAAGCGGAGTGTCGCGCTCTGTATACATTTTAGCGCCTTACAAGTGCGGACACTTTTTAGCGCGGACCCGACGTCCATATAATTGTAAGTCAATGATCATATACCAGTTTTCATATGCCATAAATGTAGATAACCTTCTCATTGAAAAAAAAAAAAAGTGACCTCAAAAGTTTGTTATATTATCTCTGACTCCTTCTTCTTCCGACTTCTTGGTAACAATGGGCCTATTACAGATTCCTTTGTACATTTTTTTTTCTGGTTGTCATGGGTGACGGTGATTTATTGATAACATATATATTGTGTCAAGTGAAAAGTCCACTTTTATTTGCGGAAAATAATTCGCAATTTATGATAGCCCAAACGAAACCGGAACAGCACCGTCAGCATCAGGGGCCACCTCGAGAGTATACCCTGTCAAACGAAAAAGAATTCTCAAAATCGGTCCACAATTGATGGAGAAACCGGTGAGAACACTGACATGCCTATGAAGTTTGAGGATTTTCCTCGATTTCCATGAGATCCCGTTATCAGATTCTTACTTGGTGACAATGGGACCACCACCAGAATGCACCCTTTCAAACAAAAAAGAATTCCCAAAATCGGTCCACAATTGACAGAGAAATCGGAAAACGTACATAAAACATATATTACAGCCGTAAAAAAATTAAAAAAAAAGCCGTTTAAAAATTAATTACAATGATGATGCTACACCTACTAAAGATCAAAAAGACGTTCACGGTGGCCTAACGATTTGAACTAGATGAAAATATCCCGTGGTTTAATTCCTAATAGAACCAATACTCCAGTACAAGAAAGGGTGGATGGCACGTTCTTGTTATAATAATTATAGTAAACTTATAAAATAACTAAAATACGTTCATGGTTTAAACTTTAACTCCGAGAAATGGAGGTATAATTTGATTTGTCTGGGCGCCCGTCCGCTGAATACAATTACATTCAATTAGAACCGGAGCTTTGACAGTTTTCGCCTTAAACTCTTTATTGTTATTAACTCCGAATTAAAAAGTATTACGAAGTTGCCGATTGACTATGCTATTAGTTATTATTTCGGATCTAAATGGTGCATTTGTTTTTTTTTAAACAAACCAACGTTTCAGACTCTTCCACGGGCACAGCTGGCTTATTCAGATCTGAAAAAGTTTTTATTATTTCCAATGTGAAGCAGTCGCGGAAACCTAAGAACTCGATACTGACCATTTTATTTATTAGTTTGACGTCTAGTTACATTTTACAATTATTATCATTAAAATTGACCCATACAACTATCTTCTTCTTGGGGTTCCGATCGAAGTTTTGACAACATCATGGCAGTCCTGACTTTGAAAGGGCGAGGTGGTAATGCAGCTGTACCATTCTCTTAATTTTTTTATCCAAAAGTGCCACCTTCTTGTAACACTTCGTTTTCCTACGATGTTACCTTGGATGGTAAGCTGGAGTAAATTGTACTTATTGTTCCTCATGACCTGTCCAAAGTACGACATCTTCCTGCACTTAATGGTATTCATAAGCTCCACTTTTTAGTGAACTATTTATTTGTGAGTGTTTAGTAGCTATACTGGAAGGAAACATCGCGATGGATGGAAACGTCAAGTCTCCAGTCCTCATTGGACCAGCGAGTATGTGGCGGACTATTGCCTAAATCCCAATAGCCCTCATATCTTTCTACATTAATTTTGATTGTAGTGACCCTCCCTAACGACCCTTACCTATACGAGAAGGGCACTAATAACCTGAGCGCGTCCAGGAACCACATAAGTTCAGGTTCTAACCTCAGATCAACCAGTATACAGGTTTGTCACAGACCTCTGTCACTTGCATTCATCCAGTTCTTGAGAGGCTAGTGCCTAGGGTAAGCCGCCCCGCATCCAAGCCCAACAGTGGGAAGTATAATAGATTAATGATGTTGAGTCAGGCAGGTTATAAAACAGGCAATTTAGCTTTTTCGTAATGGTTAAAAGGGTCCCTGTTGGCGTGGCGAGGCCATTAGCCATTTCGTAATTTGATCTTTACTTCGATAATATTGTAGACATGTAGCTTATTATTTTTTTAACTTGAGTTTTGTGCCTACTTGTACACTTTCTTTTATTGTACTCTTTGGATCAAAACCTTCATATAATTATGAACGATCACGTACATTCGAGCTCCTTGTGAAAGAGTTCGTCCAGGGAAGTACTGCCACCTTACCTATTTCTGCCGCGAAGCATTAACGTGAGCATAATTGTGGTCGGGTTTCGAAGGGTAAGGGTGCTGGAGAATTTGCAACACGTGGGACTTATCAACTTATGACAGTCAGGACATCGCGCGCATTAGCAGTGCCCCTTAGATCTTTTCGATTTGAAGCTCCCAGTGGCACTGCAACTGTTATAAACAGGCGTGTAGCTTACCACCAGTCACACGTCTTGTTCGTCCCGTTAATTGATATTGTAAAAAAACCCTTATCGCCGCAGAACGTGATACGTTTCTTTAACCACTTCTTGGTGACCATTAGGTTATCACTTTCCATCTATCATCACTATACTTCGAAATTGGTCCTGCTTAGTTCGAGACGAAGTAACGACACGCCCGAAGCACTGCCTGTAATTTCACCTGCACCTGGAACGCAGTAATGCTCACATTACTGCTTGGCGGCAGAAATAGGTAAGGTGGAAGTACTTCCCTGGATGCACTCTTTTACAAGGACCTCGACTTCTGCTAGCTCCTTCGTCCGGTCTTTTATATCTTGAACCGAATATATAATCCTGCTGTCTACATGGAATACAATTAAAATACTTCACGTACTAACTACATTCAAAAGAAGGCGAATAATATTCGAATAATATTATTGGACGAAAGCCAACATGGATATTTCTCCAGGGTCATTCATTCTAACATTGCTACTCAAACTTTAAGTGCGATTACGATGGTCTAGCGATTTTCACTGTGGGCTATTTGTGAAGAGGTCCCGAATTCGTCCCGAAAGAAGTAATTTAAGGATTTTTTTTGAAAATTTTTTCTTTGCTTCAGTACTTATGTCACTTACCTCATCTGGAAATCGAATTTAATGTGACAAAAAAAACACACTGTATTTTATCTGCCCCCGTGGCCGAACGGTTACTACTGCCACGCAGAGGTCCCAGATGCGATTCCCGGGTCGGGAGAAAATTTGTATGGCCTACATTTATTTCTCTCTTTGTGGTGTCCATGGCACCCGCGACAGAGGGTTTCCCTAGTGCGGAGCTATGTTGAGTGTGTGCATTATTAATTTGTTTACTTACTTTTTATGATGCCGTTCGAAAGAGTCAATTACAAGTATTAATTTCTTTTAAGTAACATAGTATCTTAAATTAATGGAATTCCCTGAAACTTTATGGATTCTAACCGTTTCAATTGAGAGGCGTCCATGCTCTTGTACGGTCTGTCTGTACAATTTAGTCATAAGTCATCTGCTCGCGTAGGAGGTTTAGTGAGGACTGCCCTCGTCGTCCTTTGTTAAAGAAAGGAAGGTCGGTCGTCGTGTTTTGTCCAAAAGAAAGTCGGTCTAATTTCGAATTCCTGTCAGTCTAGTAAGTCTTTGTGACTTGTAAATCTGGTCATTCATGGAGACTGGACGCGACACCCACCAAGCTACCACCGCACTTTGATACGGTACTTTGTCACTACTTTCAATCATCTACAGTATCCACGAGAAAGAAATGTATAATCTAGTAAACATCGTAAAACTGCTACCACTCAGTTATATTTATTTTATAGCTGTATAAATTTACTTTATATCTCTTTATGCCCGTGGGATAGTTAAAATGTCTATTTTTTTTTCGTAAAACTGTACTTCGTTGTTTGTTTTTAATATTCTGTTTTCCGTACAATTTTTGGTATTTAAATTAAACGACTTTTGAACTCGGTTTGATTGGAAATCTTTTTAATAACCTCCGTGGTTCAGCGATTGGCTTTATGGAAGCCATATGAAAAGGTTTCTGGTTTGAATCCCGTTAGGTCTAATTTAGAAAACTTTTGTAAATTGCTTCGGATGTGGTTGTTATGGGAAGTGGAGTATATAGGGTGTAATCAATAAGTGTTCCTAGACGATTAATCCGTAAATATAGGAGATATCAAAAATCTTTGAACTGATATCGAAGTTACGTTACCTAATGAGTAAAATGACATTAATAACTTTTTAATAATCTCAGTACAGAGTACCAAAAAATCGATGTCAAAAGTTCGTGGTTTACACATATTTTCCAAACAGGATTCATGCCCTAGTTTGTCACTCTTAGAGGTGGCATATTTTCTTCAAATTTAAATGGAACCAACACTGAGATACCCTCTTTCTAACAAGAAAAGAATCATCCAAATCAGTTTAAATGCCGGAGTTATCGCGTTACATACACAAAAAAATATAATCCAATTAAGAACCTCCTCCTTTTTTAAAAAGCGGTTAAAAATAAAACTATATAAAAGAGTACATCCAGGGAAGCACTGCCACCTTATTTACTTAACGTGTAAGCTAAGTTAAGCTGTAACGTGAACATATCTGCGTTCCAGTTTCCAACGGTTAGAGCGCTGATGAAATGGTGACAGGCGCAGTGGCAGTGTCCCTCAGGTCTTTGGGATTTAGCTCTGTGTGGAACTTCAACTTGTGTTGCTTAGTATCATAAAAAAGTAATCCGGAATTAAGGACTCAGATTCAAGAACCAGCAAATGATAAGCATCTCATCGAGGGGCATAGCTTTCTGCATTAATGCAAGACGCGATATCGTCTTAGTTTCTCAAACTCGTATCTTAAAACACAAAGTTACTAAAATGCCAGAAATGGACACAAATTTGCAGGCTGACTTCACATCATATTTCCTTCATAATTTCATAATGGCTTTTTAATACAGTTGCTCAAAACGTGGTATTTTTCGTACTACAAATCGTGCCGAAAGTTGGAATTTTCGCACTAGTGCTTTTTACTTTTCCATTATTTTTTTAATTTACTGTTGTTTCAAATCTTAAGCACAGAACTAAAGAAGTTGTATATTTATGTGCTTTGTGACGTAAGTCATTCGTCATTAAAACTTATATTTATTTACAAATACTATATCTATATAATGAACGTATCGAGTGGAGGTCCACAGTCTCTGCCTACCCCTGAATGGGTGACAGGCGAGATTTTTAGGTATATATTTGTTCTATGTATTACAGATAAATTGTATCTCACTACCGTGCACGGGTTCCTAAAGAAGTTTAAACAAAAGTACCAGGACTTCATAATAAGAAAAGTGGTTACAGACCGATATTACAGAAAATAAACAAAAACAGCACGTTAGAACTAGATTTCCATAGACTTTTAAATAATGGTTGCAGTGGTTGTATTTCATTATTTTAATTTACTAGCAGAAAATGAGTTTTTTTTTTTACATACTGTTTTATTTTACTTTCAATGTAGTTTTTTCGCAAATGTATTAAAAAACGTCGTTTGATACACGTGCGGATTTGTCATTATCACTTGTCTCGAGTCTTCCTCGAAGCCTCGAGACTCGTGAATAATGACTAACTTTCCGCACTTGTATCAAAAATAACTATTACCTATTCTTAAATAATGCATCCAAATTAAGACCCTTGATAAGAAATTTAAAATAAATAGAAAATTTTGCCATCTTCTCAATAATCACTCTTTATAAGATACGAGTTTGAGTAAGGCATCGATATGCTACCTAAATCTGCCCACCTCAAGTCGTTAGCGAGTCTAGCTGGAATTAATCCCGTTTACCGTCAAAACAATTGGAGTTATTCCATTAATTATTATCATAATATCAAATAAGAATGGACTGATTTAGCACAGACAGTGAAGCCACCAGTAAAAACTTTCCGCCTTATTGTTCTGCACTTTTCATATTACATTATCCGACAAAAAATAAGCCTATTGTTTTGTTTGTAAACTGCTGCCTGCCATTGTGTGAATAATTGAATATTTTCGCAGGAGGTTTTTACGATTTTTACTTTCATAACTTTTAGGAATCTATTTTTTTTAATATAAGGGTAATTTGAAATAAAAATAAGTGGATCGAAATAATAACACAAAGTATACTAAACAATAAAAAATACATGTTTTAAATTTTTGTACGTGTAATTTTTTTTTATACGCCCGCATTTGCGCGCTCGGATCACAGTGTGGGCGGCGCGCGGGGACTTAAACCAAGCGTGGACGCGAGACTCCATATTTGCATAACAAAAATTTGTACCTTAATAATAGGAAAATAGACATGAATATGCTATAGGCGAGAAACATGACGCGTCGCGACCATTCCACTCTGCGTGATTCCAGTGTGAGTTGAGCCATAGACAACCACTAAGCCATAGAAATAATTTCTCTCGGCCCGGTAATCGAACCCGAGGCCTGTGTGGCAGTCCAGCACGGTAACCATTCGGCCACGTAAGCAGTTTATGTAAATGTAAAGAAGCAATTTTTTGGTATTCTGCTCTTTAACTGCCTCCGTGGCCGAACGGTTACCATGCCGGACTGCCACGCAGAGGTCTCAGGTTCGATTCCCGAGCCGGGCGAAATATTTGTATGGCCTACAGTTATTTCTCTCGTGAGTTTGGGTGTAATTTGTGGTTGTCTATGTGCGTGTCCATGGCACCCGCAACAGAGGGTTTCTCTAGTGCGGGGCTATGTTGAGTGTGTGCGTTATTAATGTGCGTTAATGACAAGTCGTAGGCAACTCTACAAATTATTCGTCATAAAAATACATTTAATTTGCTGTCTTAATTGTTTGCAAAGATAAAAAAATTATATGCAATTTATTTCCATGGTAGTTTTAATAACGCAACATTGATCGTTGGTGATTGAATGAATGAATCACTGACATTCCACTTATTAAACTCTATTGAGACTTGGACAGTTGCTTGAACTGTACCAAGCACAAGTCCGGTCGTGTAGGGAGTGCTGCTGCCACATATAGAATGACTCTGCCGCATACCAACTGGCAACCTTGGATTCAACCAACAAGCGTGTCAAGAGGCTTATAGGTGACTCGGAATTAGTAGAGGCGAAACTTATGGGTATTCCACAGGGTATATCACGGAGAGTAATTACACGATTTAATTCCGCCTTCACCTTTCCATCACCGGAGGACTAGACGTAGGCGTGAGTTCCAGTCCTATGTTGTGGATATTCCAAAGATCTGCACGATCCGTTACGCTTCCACATTTACATAGCAAACGGCTGTGGAGTTGGAATTGCCTGCTTGCAGACTTATTCCCTGAACGCTATACCTTGGGCCTTTTCAAGGCGAGAGTGAATAGGTATTATTTAGGTGTGTATGGTGTAGAGTCCCAGACCTAAACTTAATATATGAGCAACCACTACTTAAAAATATCGTGGTCGGATAGACTGTCCAATGAAAGAGTATTGTAGATGGTGAATAAGAAATTAGAGTTCTTGAGTACTGTCAAAAAACGCAAACAGAGTACTTTGGTCATATAATCATCAACATCATTTCAGCCAAAAGACGTCCACTGCTGAACATAGGTGGAGACCTATGTTCAGCAGTGGACGTCTTTTGGCATTCTTTGGGGGAGCCCAAAGAATGCCACAACGACCTGTCCTGCGCTGCTTGCATTAAGCGGATTCCCGCAGCCTTCGCCAGATCATTAGTCCACCTTGTGGGTGGTCTGTCCATGCCGCGTCTACCGGTACGCGGTTGCCACTCGAGAACTCTTCGGCCCCATCGGCCATCTGCTCTGCGAGCAATGTGGCCTGCGCATTGCCACTTAAGTTTTACAATTCTTAGGGCTGCGTCGGTTACTCTGGTTCCTTTGAGGATATCCTCATTACTGATTCGATCTCGCAACGAAACTGCGAGCATAGCCCTTTCCATTGCCCTTTGAGTGACCTTCAGTTTTCTTATGAGGCCCTATAAGGATGTAGTGAGGAGGTCATATAAAGCGTAATAATAAATACGACCTGTTCCAACTAATTATGCAAGGAAAGATACAGGGGAAACGACCACCTGGAAGAAAGGGTACTTCGTGGCTTAAGAATCTCCGGACATGGTTCAACCTGAGCACAAGATCCTTGTTCCGTGCAGCTGTGACTAAAATACAGATTTAGCCCTACTGATAGCCGACCTCCGGTATGAGATGGCACCTCAAGAAGAAGGTGTGCATGCTCCATCGTCGACCTCATCATCACTTTCCACCACGTGAGATGGAGGTCAAATGCGCACTTATTCATTTTATAAAAAAAAAGACTCAACTGCCATTGCAATTTTTAGCAGAATTCCGAATACTGTCATAACTGCGATAGAATTTTAGAGGAGTCTCAATGGAATGACCAGTAGTTTATTAATAAATTTAAGTTGTGACCCTGGTGATATAATATATGTCGGAGTCAAGTATCACTTCAAACGTAATGATCATGGTTTCATTGTTTACAAACGTCACGTCAGTTTGACGGCTCAAACTGAGTGAGGTCACAGAGAAGGTGCGGTCGGTAGTTTGAATCTGTTCAGTTAAATCAATGATCTGACGTGATCCTACGACATAATCATCGAGTATATAACCAGAAATGGAGACGAAATAATGGCCATCTATCCCTGGCAACTGATCAGGCAAATGGGCCTTGTATCATTTTTAAATATCAACTCTCGTTCGCGAAATCACAAATTAGAAAGCTGAAATAGTACAGCGCCAACAACTAACCTGTATGTATTCCAAAAATATTCTGTATTTATTGTAATAAAGATAATATCTCTAACAATGGGGGGCCGTTCCATTTGGTGGTGTGGGAAAAGCAAAACATCTATTTACAAAACAAACGGAATCACATTTCATCAGTAATTAAATATGTAATTTTTCAATTAACGTCCATTACAGCAAAGTTCAAGTTAAACTGGACGTTTGAAGTGAAACAATTGACGACACCCGTCAATTGTTTCGAATGCGCGCTGGCCAATCGGAGTGCAGTTGTCACAGTAACGATTTGGCAGAATAGTTTTCAAACAAATTAAATGACATTTCGTCTCTAATTCTGGTTATATACGCGATGGTGAAGGCCTATAAACGAGCGCGCATTGACAAAAGGGTTTTTTGTGTAAGTTGCTTGGGCAGTGATGACATTGACTTGGCGTCGCTCTCTGTGAATTTGCTGCATGACAAATCCATTTTAACCTGATGCATCTCTTGCACTTTCGAACTAATTACTGTGAATAGTGGATAAAACAACTAATTGCAATCAACTGACTTTATTATTTCACTGCCGGCTGAACAAATTGAAACCAAAGAATGAATAAACCAATTAATTCTAAGTAATTCCTAGCTAAAGCGGCGTTGAGGGTGTTTCGTTCAACGTCACCCTTTCCGGCATTAACTCCTTTAAAAAACAATTAAAAAATTAAAATCTTGTAACGATTATCTCAAGGCTGAACGAAATATAACGGAAAAAACGCATTCGAATTTATTCACGTGCAAATCAGTCGACATTTGTTAATTCAATCGTTCATTGGTTAAAAAATCGCTGAATTTGTATTCACCTATTTAAGTAGGAAGCGAAAAGATAGGCTAGTTGGGAGAATATTTTGACTCCTACAAATGACATCGCGGGTTCCATTCTCAAGGAAAGACCTTCCACCGCATGGCCTTTACAGATATTTTAAAGTTTAGTTTACTAGTAAAAGTGGTGGTAGCCCAGTTCGAATCCCTGTGGCAGCTTGCACCCATGACTTTAACTTTTATGTTACGTAGCGAAAGTTTAGTATCAATTCTTCTCGCCAACGGTACAGGAAAGGAAAACAACGAGAAAGTCTTTCTACTTCTTCCTTTCTATCGAGGATGGGTCACAAACCTTGGAAAATTGGAGAACCGTGCCTAACAGTGGGATGTATATTATGTTGTTGACGATGATAATGATGGTTTGCTAATTATCACTTGCTCAAAAGGCGGAGTAAAACATTCTGATTGACTCAAGTGGATCTTAATGGAACCAATCACACTCTTTCATTGAATTAATCACAACATGATTACATTTATTAATTAAAATTGTTGCTGCAACCATCGTGCTTAATAGATATTTTGAGAGTGATATATTGATTGATTTCATTAAGATCCACTAGATCACAGTAGTATTTTTTAAGGTTAACTTGTACATTCCTAATGAAATAACCCTGAATAATAGGAATTGAAATTAACTAGATAATAATATTACTTAAAGTAATGTAAATTGTTTTCACATTGTAGAAACAAGCACGATGATTGCCTGACAGTAGAAAAGGGGTACTATGAAAACGGGACAAAAATTTTGAATTAAAAAATGCTATAAATGATTTTAGATGCGTGTTTCGGAGGCTTGTCGTTATAATTTTTTTCTAAATTTTAAATCTGTAACTTAACCTGGTTTCTTCCTTGTTCCTGGTTTGTTTAAGTCTTATGTATCCGAGACAAACGTTTATAACTACAAAAAAAAGGAAGTTATATTCTGCCGTCGACTTTTGCGGCAAGTGGCAAGTGGTCAAACATCCGTTTTAAATAGCATAAGATGGAGCTCTAAATTCTCTATTTAATAACAGGTAAAGTTATTTAACAAGTCGGACATATCGAACTTACTCTAATTATATACATAGCTAAAATATCATTAAACATGGGTCTATTTATTTATTTTTATTATATCACATTATGTTTATTATATCACAAATATGTTTTGTGACGTAGCCGCGTTTCGTATTTTCACAGCTTCAAATTGAAAGCTGCTTTTTAACTTACTTCAAAAAAGCAGGTTCTCATTTCGACAGTATTATTTTGCGTATATATAACGCGGATATTCGGATATATATGGACCGATTTCGATAATTCTTTTTTTTTTTGTTAAAAAGGTGGTACCTTAGTAGTAATCCCATTCAAATTTGAAAAAAATATTCTACCTCTAAAGCTGGCAAATTAGGGTATGCATCCGATTTATTGGTTTTGGCAAATAGATGTAATTCGACGAACTTTTTAGATCGATTTTTTAAACTTAACTGCCTCCGTGGCCGAACGGTTACCATGCCGGACTGCCACGCAGAGGTCCCAGGTTCGATTCCCGGGCCGAGAGAAATATTTGTATGGCCTACAATTATTTCTCTCGTGAGTTTGGGTGTAATTTGTGGTTGTCTATGTGTGTGTCCATGGCACCCGCGACACAGGGTTTCCCTAGTGCGGGGCTATGTTGAGTGTGTGCGTTATTATTATTATTATTATTATTAAATAAAAAAGCTATGGCTTTTTGAACTTCAGTTTTGGACACGTCTTTCAAGCATTGTTAACTTTCTATACAAGTTTGTTATTATTATTAACATAAAGAAAAAACCTTACGACCTGACTGGGCTTGATACAGCGTCTATTGCCACACTGGGTCCCGTGGGCAAGGGACTTTAGTTACAAAGTTAGACAAAGAGATGTATAATTTTGAGGTATTTTTTTTAATAAAAAAGTTATAATAACAGTCATGTGCATGTTAACATTATAAAGCTGTGTAAATTTACATTATAATAATTCTACTTATTCATATTTTATTTACACCATAGTCTGTTGTTTTCTTTAAACGTTTAATGGTGGTTTTAATGTACTAGGGAAAGTAACGTACCTATACTTTGACATACATTTTCTTACAATTTTTAGGTTCAACTCCGTTCTTCGTTCGGTTCGGAATTGAGACATAATGCTAATTACAAAATGTATGATACCGTGCGTAATTTCAGCCGCGTATTTTCCGTTAATTTTTTTTCCCTATTTCGACATAACACTAACTTAATTAATAAATAATAAACAAATATAAGACAACGTCACAAACGTTGCTCTGATTCCAAAGTAACTAAAGCATTTGTGTGGAAATCGGAAACAACGACGGTACCACAAACGTAAATCCGAGACAATACAAGAAAAGTTAGTTTTTCTACACTGGCGACACCATAAAAACTGGTGTGCAAGTCACTTGACTATGGAGGTCGTCAAATAAATTCTTTTATTTTTATCACTTTTTCGAATCTAAATAAATTTAAAAACACGTTTCATTATAGGTCTTACCCCTGTTAACAGCCAAACTAAATCCACGCTAAGCTCGCCTTGAACATTCAATAACCTTTTTTTTAAATAAAAAATTATCTGATAATTTAAGCATGTTTTATATTAATAAAAGAAGACCATTTATTTTTACATGATAGACCGCCATCACCGTAAACAGACAAACAACCAAATAATGACATACAAAACACAGTTAACTTCCAAATGTTACACCTCAATTCATTAATATTACTTATTTCTTCACGTTGAAAACTAAACTTTACGTGAATTGCGAATAAAGACAACATTTGAATGAAAACGAACCGATAACTAACTTCGCGTAAGCTAACTTTAGTGTACCTAAAGGGGTTGCCATAGAAACTCAGAAATGTACTGCGCGCGCAATACTCACACTAACCTAAAAAGCACACATCTACACAATTCTCCCCTTAATGTGCGAGAGAGACAAAACACAACCGTACTATCGATGAGAAAAGCAGCGTTTGAATATAGAAAGCTATTCTTTGTTCCTAATTTGCATGATAAAATTCGTTACATCTATAACATATTATTGTATTTACAAATTAAGGTTCGAAATTTGATTTTTATACCAAATATCCGAGTCATTCTTAATACTCTGTAAAATATTAAATGGGAAGTTACAAGTTCTCTACCGGCCAGTACGAATAGCTCCATCCCTTACTATCGCACTTCATTCGCGTATACAACAACACAAACTAATGTGTGCGTGTTTTATACCACAGATTCTGCGCGATGGACCCCAGTATTCTCGCAGCCATGGACAAAGAGGCACTGAAAAAGCAGATCGAAAACATGAAGTACCAAGCGTCCATGGAACGCTGGCCGCTATCTAAAAGCATTGCCGCGTGAGTAAAACATTCCATTTTTAATTTTAAAATACGAACGCGTTTATAGTGACGTGAAGTGTAATTGCAATTAGGGAATACGGGAGTGGTTCGTGTTAGTGCATACAATTTTGGTGCTTTTTTTAATAAGGAATGAAGTACATTTTTGCGTGGTTTAAACCATCAGGGCGTTTTGTCGCTGTACGCAATTTTTCTGTGGTTACATCGCCGTATAATACTGGGGATTTGCGAAAATCATTATTCAACATGCTACTCGTTAGTACATTGGTGTATATTTAAACTGTTTGGTTTATTTCAGTCAATACTGACGTTTTCCTGTGGGTGTATGAGAATTTGCAATGGATTTGTTGGGCCGTTTCTAGATTTAAAGGCATTGTTTGTGTTGCTATGATTAGATTTTTTGTTTATATCACGTGTACTTTGATTTATACATTTGATATTATATATTTTTCTTCTTGAGCACAAAGCTAAGCTTATTCCTGGTAGTGCTTTCATAATGTATGATTTCTTCTAGACTTCTTGGTAAGATATCATATTTTCCTTCTATGATGATATATGTGGCCAAACTGTGTAGCTTAGACAGATCTTCTGTCTTCTTCTTCCTCGTTTCTTTTCAATCACTGTTTTGATAAGTTTTTCCATCATCTCTCTTATAACCATCATCGCCTCCATTTTTATTTAAACCACTTTTGGTTATATCTTCATATTACTGATATCTATACAAACCATTTAACAATACAAAGATTCTCTTCTTAAAGAACATCAAGCATTACCCTCGCCCTCGTGAAAAAACTCATGTCTTCATATTGTTTGAATTGCATTCTATGACCTCGAAGTCAATGTAAAATATCTTAAACATGAAATGAGAAGTCTCCAGTTCGATTTCCTCAACGTCTAGTCACGTTATCAAATACAGCTGTCAAAACATTGAAAGCAAGCAACCAATATCGCACTATATAATATTATTAACAATAATACTATTTCGTTTATTTGCTTAAAACATGGTATAACAGATGTAACAAAAAAAGCAATGCCAGTACAAACATGTTTTGCACGTATCAAATAGCATACTAATGTCTAGTTATAAAACGTTAATTGACTACCACATTTAGTTAACATATTAAATATGTCAAGAATCATAAAAAGATCAATACGTCATGATTGTTTATGTATTTGACAATACATAACTTACCACACTTCGTGCAAACTATATATTTCCATAATATTACGCCTGTATCCTGGATAGTTAGACATAAACTACTGACATTCGCTTGCCTCGATCCTGACGTACTTCTTTTGCAACCTTTATGGACATAACTAATTTCGTACACACTGGTCCACTCCAGGCATTTTAGTACTAATTTTTTGAGACATCCCCTTTTTAAAAAGATATTGCTAGTAAATTCTTCTCAATTGGTCTGTAAGTCTTCACTTAAGCTTTTATTATGTTTCTTTTCTAATCTAATAACTTAAATAATTTCATACTAGTGTAATGCTCACAGATGGCAATCAGTCCAACGTATAACGACATACCAACAAAATCGATTAGTTTCAGGGGCACCGTGTTAAAACGCCATTATTTTCCTGATTCGTCGTGCAATAACAGCATATTTTATAACATACTTGGTCTCTTCTTTTTGTATTAAGTTGGATTTTTTTTACTTATCATGAGTCTCCTTCCACAGTTCACAATAACCTTTATGGATTGTAGTTCATATGTGGTTCATCATCTTTTTATAAAACTTTAAATACTAATGGGCCACATTCAATTATTATTTCATTCAACTAAACAGTTATATCGATTATCAATGTGTGCGAGACTATGGTATTGACTTACCTATATTTATAGGTAATCGTGTTTAACAAATTTATCATTTAAAGAGCATCTGTTTTTGCATTATATTAATCACTATAATGAGCTGTGATTAATGAAAAACACGCTTCTATTGTTTATATTTTCCTTCTTGTTATTACGGAACAAATCAATGGATAATAATAGTAATTTTCCTTGTTGTTTCATTACGACGCACCTAAATGACCCAGCGGTTTAGATTTAAATACCAGGGGTTCGATTCACAGATAACCTATTTTAGGAGCCGAAATTTTAGACATTCACACATTACACAGTACATTCTCTAGACACCAAAGCAGGTAGATTAATGTATTTTTTATTTTCCTATATCGAAATCGTTTTATTTAAAAGTAACAATAGCAAAGGGTGATTGAATAATATAAGTCGACGTAAAAGGTACGTAGCAAATACTGAAATGTAAGATATTTTACATGCAATACCTTCTACTAGACTGTATTTCTTAGGCACGTATATTATAGTATTCATATGGACCCTTTACCACTGCTAATTATACCATAAAACTGATTTTACTACCGATATCTGGATCAATCAGAAATCAATATAACATTAAAAGTATATTTTATTCATTAATTTATTCATTCATTAATAATAATGAAAGTAATTAATAATGAAGATATGTAATCAATCACGCTGACAAAAGCAAGATTCCATAAATATTAATCCAGTAACAGATAAATAAGACTAACATTGAACTACCTTAAATGAGAGACTAGAGTGCATACTAGGTAACTAGATCCTTGTAACAGATTTCCAAGCTCCTAGCGCTTTATGATAAACAATATGGTAATGGCGTCGTAATAACGATATCAGATACCAATAAAAAAATCTGGTTTTGTTGGTACCGCGTAAACTGAAACACTATAAAAAAACGATGAACGTAATTTGAATTTGAATCTATAGAAGGCTTCCGATAGCGATCAGCTACCGTAATCACATCAAGATGAGGAAAGTGTTATATGATGTGTAGTGCCTAAGTGATTTTAAAGAGATGTCAAAGTTTGCAATTTACTTCCAAAGCAATGTTTACTGCCTGTTATTCACATTACCAGCTATCGTCAAACGCTAGTAAAATCTTATCAAAGTCAAAATCAAAGTTCCTTTCTTTATCTTTTTGACCCTTAGAACACTTATGCTCAGGTTAAGTTATAAAAACTACCACTTTTATCTGCAAATTTAAGTGCTGTCTAAATAACGTAAGGTACAATTTTCAACAAAGAATTTTGACACCGTCATCACATCAGTGCAAAAACGCCATGGTAGCCTTGTGGTGGATGTGAATCCAGGAATTTGTGTGTGAAATTGAATTTGATATTTACCATTTGCTTTTCGGTGAAAAGAAAACCTCATGGTGAAACCTGAACGCCGAAGATGGGTCACAACCCCCGAAAAACTTGTGTACTCCCCCAACCCTTACAGAGTCAGCGTGGTAGACTATGGCCTAAACCTTCGCCTAGGAGGAGAGCTATACCCAACAGTTGTACGTATAAACGGGTTATATATATTATATTTTATCACACTTGCATATCACGTATTTAGGTATGGTAGGGCCAAGGTAGTTTGTCTTCATTTTTATGTCTAATTCAACACAGCAAACATTAAAACCCTATTAAAATCGGTCACATCAACTACATCTAGCTAACATATTATTTATACCAAACTCTACCGAAACTCTTTGAAATTCACAAAATGGTATTCCCTTGTACAAATTACGCAGCAATGTATACTAAGAGCAAAGATAGCTTAGTTAGAAGAACGCTTACCTTGAATTCGTAATACTTTAAATTATATGGGGCGTTCGTCAAGGATCTGTCCTTGGGCCTTCATTGGCTATTGTGTTCATCTACGACTGCAATAATTTATAAATAAGATCACTTACAGTGAGTTGCATAAAAGATGTTAAAATTTAATGTATCACAAACTATAACACTGCCCTTTACATTATCCAAGCAAAACTAGAGACAGCATATTACGTAACGGAGCATTAAAATTTATGAACGTCTGTGCAATTAAACGTTAATTATTATTTAAAAAAACATCGTTAAATTTGTGTATCTATATAAGATTCAAGGTTTTTTAAGCCTGAGAAAATTTTGATAATCATTCTGGTGAATCGTATTTGACCAAATTATTGTACAACTTGTTATTCTTGGGACAAATAAAGGCTGATGTTTCACATGCAAGACGTGGGAGCTTAATGGTTTGACCAACCGCCTCTTAAACAAAGGGTTTTGGGTTCGAATCCGAGAAATTTCGTTCAATTTGAAATTTACATTTACAATTTTACCTGCACATATCTGCAAAGTAATTTAATGATGTGGGCAAACAATCTGTATTGAGACCACGTAGACACTATAGCACTAGCCCTTTCATTATGAGAGGCGCCCTGTGCCCAGTAGTGGGACTATATATATATATATATGCTTACTACTTCACGTACTTGTCAGAGAATTAGTAATGGTTGCTTGCATTTGCCAAGACGCTTATGTTATATTATTAACAAATAGCAGCCCCTGGAATCCGTATCTAATATGATGGTTTGAAATGTAAATTGGTTACCTGTGAAGAAAAGAAAGATGAGAGAAGACAGAAGAAGATAGTAGAGAAGAGATGAAATATGAAAGAAAGAGAAGAGATATCGAATATAGGTAACTGCTGATTGAAATAAAGCATAGATTTATAGTTGGGGAATTTGTTGACAACATAGAACAATAATTAATTTTATGCTCATTAAAAATGTTTACAACTTGCCTTCAGAACACTATAACGGACGTTCCTTTATATAAACGAATTTGATACGATTTTAAACACTGTCATCTTCAGTATCATGAACTCAACAAAGGCCTTCGGTCAAAGTCCGCCACACTAGTTCAACATGGGTTGGGGACTTTACATATTTATCAAAGATTGTGAAGCTTCTTCATGATGTTTTGTTTCAAAGTTAATAACAGACAGAAGGCACATCCTACGCTAAATATAAGGATATGCTGCCACAAGAAATTGAACCGTAGACCTTTTTTAATGATACCAAGTAACCGGACGAATAAGTAGTGCGCCTGGTTAAGCGATACGTATGTCTCGCTCAGAGCTTCTAATCGTAAAGATCTGACCCCTGTTGAAGTTGACAAGTCCCATATGCCTGTAATTTCACTAACACCCTAACTCTTCAAACCGAAACGCACTTATGTACACGTTACTGCTTGGCCGCAGAAATAGGTAAGGTGACAGTACTTCCCTCGACGAGTTCTTTCACAAGAAGCTCTACTGCTACTAATCCCCAATCTTCCTAGTTAAGAAGCAATTGTTCTCCTACTAGGCTTTCGATAAATAATTATATGAAAAGAAAACTCAATTCCGTTCAGTAAATAGGATTTCAGAATTAACATCCAAAGCATTGTTTTCTATTTATTTATTTGCAAACAATGTAGGTACAAAAATTACATAGGTAATAAGTACATACCCTTTGGGGTGCAGCAATTAATTATTATTAAACGTAATATTAAAATTGTATAAATAAAAATAATAGCAAATAATAATAATAATAACATTTAGGAACTAATACATATAGGATCTTATAATTATCATTAATAAACTTTAGATCCTAGTATTACATAGACTTAAAATTACTTATCTGAAACTGGACTCTTTTAGCTTATAGGAGAGTTCATGAAGTCATTGTAATAACATTTACTTAACAAGAGAGACCTCAACTTGGTTTTAAACACGTTGTCACTATCTACTTTCTTGAGGATGTCTGGTATTTTGTTATATATTAGTATGCATCTATATAGCTGGCTATGTCTAAACATTTCCAATCTTGGAGTTGGTAATACGAGCTTTGCGTTGTCTGTTTCATTAGTTTTCGGCCAAAAATCTAGACGTAGACTGGGATTCCACTCCTATATTGTGGATATTCCAAGGATTTGTACGTAGCATTTCGTTTGTACCTTTATACGGCGAACGGCTAAGGAGTGGAATTCCCTTCCTGTAGACTTATTCCCTGAACGCTATAACTTGGACCTTTTCAAGGCGAGAGTGAATAGGCATTATTTAGATGTACGTGCTCCAACGTCGACCTCATAGTCACTTTCCTTCAGATAAGATGGAGGTACAATGTACGATCATAAAATTCATTTACTTTGTATTTTAAAATTTAATGCTGTAACATTCTTAGCATAACATTACCTCTATTCAATATATAAAAATAAGTTATACCCAAGAGACGTACGTTTAGGAACGAAACAATAGATACTGCATATAAGATATTGACTTACAAATAAATGGACGACGGGTCTAATACGAAAACCACGAAAAAAATGTCCCAAGTCAACCTATTTAAACGTAGTGACATGTAAAGGAATATGAAAAAGCTAAAACGTTGAATTTAAATTGTAATGTCATCGCTGTACTGTCTAATTTTGCTTGCTTCGCTGTCAGTCGAACAAACGAAGACTAAAGCGTGAATGACGCTCTGTATACGATTTTAACGCCCTATAAGTTCGGACACTTTTTAGCGCGGACCCGACGTCCATATAATTGTAAGTCAATGATATAAAACAATTGTTTCTGTCCATCTTATAAATCTATATCTACGACATCTTTTACGGCATGGAATAAATTTTGGTCGGCATCCATTGATGAAATTTAATAAAGGACGAAGCCACCGCGCTTTGCTCTGCGTGATTGGATTTTAATATATTATTGGAGAGTTTATAGATAATATTTTGATAGATCTGTTTCTGTTTGCTTGGAAGTTATTATGTTGGAAGCAATATTCTTAACATCCGCGGTTTTGGATGCTTGAGATTCCAATTTATTTAAAAATGTACTTAGATGTAGATAAAAATAAAATTACATTGGCACTTATAATCGTTTTAATTGAATGTAACTTTTCTGTAAAATAAATACTTCGATTAAAGTTACAAAAAACGCAGTCGTATAAAATATACGGTTGCGTTTTTAGGAAAAGCGTTTTTAGAAACCAGCAATTTTGAACATTATTATTCATAATTTTCTATCAATAGTAAATGCAATTCTTATTACGTTTAATCGTCATTGGCGTACAGTCGAGTTGGCATATGTGGAGAATGCGGAAAAGATGTTTATGTCACATTATTTTTGTCAGTGTTATGTTATTGATTCAGTAATAAAAGTCGTAATATCGTATATAAGGAAATAATATATTTTGAAATAGAATACAGAATTGATTCATTATTCATATATATATATTTATACAAAAAGAAAGCTCTTCTAGATAAAGGTTAAATATTTGATCTCGAACCGCGCCTTGGGGCATAATGACTGGTAACGTCTCCGTTTTAGATAACTATATAACAAAATTAGCCGTCAGCGTTATTATATTCTGTTTATTCTGTAGTAGATGCGTAAACAAATGGAGAACAACCATCTGTATGCTCTCTAGGGTTTTCATCTCTGTTATCTCATTATCGAAAATTTCGCGTGACTAGATGATGTTTTTAGACTGATGTTTTATCAAGTAGGAGTATCAAGACCTTTCAGACTTAAATCAATTAATCAGTACTGTAAAATCTATGAAACCATCAATAATTTTAGCTTAGCTTAGTACATAATCAGTGGAGATTGAAGAAGTAGAGTATAGTAATAAAAATCAAGTTCTCTGTGTCTGAAACAACTGTGTAAACATCATGTTTTGACTGCCATAAAAATATAAAAATCTACTTTTCAAATTATCTCGAAAGTCTCGTTTTTCCCGGAATTGTCGAGATCACGCCGTATCTCGATTTTTTGTCCCCGAAACGCGTATATAACTTTGGCCACATAATACCTACAAGTGCAATGCTGACAATATCGAAAAGCTTTGCAACATGGGCAAAATAAAGGAAAATGACAGAGAGGACGAATTACAAAGCCATTGTGTGACCAGGTGGTTGCTATGACGGTACCGGTGAATGTACTTTTAGCAGTAGAAGAGCTCCGTGTGAAAAACCTTACTATACCTATTTCTGCTGCCAAGCTGTAATGTGAGCATTACTGCGTTCCTATTTTGAAAGGTAAGAGTGCTGATGAAATTACAGGCACGTGTCTCAGAGTGACGAGTGCAGTTCTGAGCGGCGCTGCAACTGTTATGGACAGGTGTGTCGCTAGCCATCAGGCGCACGACTTGTTGGTCCCGTCATTTCGCGTCTTAAAAAAAAGATTATAGCTATTAACCTAGCTGAAAACAGAGGGAAATGAAGAAGAACCATTGAAGATGTACTTGCACGATGTCACGATCCTTAGTACGCATTGAGGGACCGAGAAGCGTAAAAACAAAAGATGTATGAAATTAGTGACCATTTTTTTGTGAAACCGGTTATAAAACCCTTTTTACGACAAATAAAAATCTACCCAAAGCAATAGGCATCGCACAGGTACATTATTGTTTTATTACAACGTAAAATTCGAATAAAAAACGGATAAAGCAATTTCGTACTTCAAATGAGGGAATTTCGTTTTTTAAAGAGCACTTAGAATTAATATGCGACTTTGGAACATAATACATAAAAACGCTTTTTCTAAAAACACTTTTCTAAAAACGCAATCCTTCATATGACAACATTCTTCATATCAGACAAATCTATGCTCAATTAATAATGAAAAAGGGCATACTATTTCTAATTACGTCAATTAAACTAAAGTAACAGTGGTAGCCTGATGGTTTAACGGATACTGTCTCTCAAGCAAAGGGTCGTGAGTTCGAAACCGGTTTTGCACTTATGACTTTTTCAGAATTTATGTGCGTAATTTCATTTGAAATTTGAGGTGAAACCTGCACATCTCTGGAAAGCAATGACGTGTGTGAAGTTTCCATTCCGTATTTGGTCCGCGTGGGAACTATAGCCCAAGCCCTCTGATTGTAACACGAGGCCTATACCCACAGCGGGACTATTATATGTATAAGTTAACTATTACAATTATTATAGGCATATTATAGGCAAACCTACACTACATTTTTTTTTTCTATAATATCAAGCGACGGGACAACAAATCGTGCACCTGGCGGGAAGCGACACGCCTATCCATAACAGTTGCAGTGCCACTGAAAACTTTTAACCGCAAAGATCTTAGAAGCATTGCCACTGTGCCCGTCACCCTGAGACATATAAGGTGACAAGCCCTATGTACTGCTATTTCACCAGCACCAAAATAGGTAAGGTGGCAGTACCTCCCTGGATGATTTGTTTTACAAGAAGTAATACAGCTACAAAGGTTATGATATCGAAAGGAAAAATTTGTTTATACAGTTTGATTCAGACATTCAAGTTCTATATCGTGATGCAAATTGTTAGTTTCTATCAAAATTCTACCATTCCTATATTAGTCGTACTAAGTGACGATATCTCCAGTCAAAACTGGGTCAGTGTGTCTAATGGCTCTGACCTAATATACCCTTTCTCCTGATTTTCTTTTATACTACATATTTTTGGAGGAAACGTATGCCTGGTGGAGATATTTATTTATACGATTATTTTGTTAGGTTTTCGCAACCATTTGAAACCATTTTTAGATCTAATTGGTATACAGGTATTGGTATACTGAGTTTTTTTTAAATGGGACTGCATGGGGAAATCCGAAACCATAGAAGATACAAGGAAACTGTCTTAGGAAATATTAAGTCTTTTTTTATGAAAACACTTTTGGCATAGTCATTTTTTTGGTTAAGCCTGAGTTATCCATAAAAATGAATAAAATTGTTATTTTTTTTTAGTTCTGATCGACTCTATTTTATATATGGATCATTTCATTGTATAGGATGAAAAAATCAGGACAACAAAAGTTGGTCAAATATCTTAAAATATTTTTCATACAAAATAAATAAAATTGACTATTTTTTTTAATGCTGATAGAGTCAGTTTCTTATAAGAATGATATCATTTTAAGGGTTGAAAAAATCGAGAGAGCAGAAGTTGGCCAAATTTAATAAACGTGTCATGAAACTGAGTCGGTCAGCACTAAAAAAAATTATCAATTTTGTTCATTTTTATGGACAAATCACACTTAACCAAAAAAATTACTACCTATGCCAAAATTGTTTTCACAAAAAGACTTAATGGTTTCTAAGACAGTTTTCTTGTAACTTTTCTGTTTTCGGGTTTCCCGATACTGTCTTATTTAAAAAAAAACAGTATATTTGTTTTTTCAAACAAACCAATGTTTTGGGTTCTTTATAGGTCTCACGGTCACGGCTGACTTGACTGATATATTTGAAAATACACTATGTAGATCCGTAGATTCAAACATATTGATGTTTTCCCAACTAGACCATTATTGACAAATTGTCGAATTTGCATGAAAGCCGCGTTCGATGTGTAGAGCTCCATAAACATGACTGCCTGACTGGCGCGGAAGCTAAGTGCTCTAGGCGCACGAGGTTAGTTCATTCTCAGAACTTAATAAACACATTCTAAATTGGTTCTGATTGGTGTGTTCTGTGCAGTGTTTCGTAGTTGTCGGTACTCAAAGTACAAATTAATCATCAAACTAATTCGACACCGTGTTGTCTGCAAGTGTTTGACAATAAAGAACGGTGCAAACGTAATGGAGGAACGATAGCTTTTCAATTGAGGGGTAGAAAGTTGTGTTTGAAAAATAATCACGTCTACATAAGCAGTGGATCGTAAGCGTCTCCAGTAATGTTCTAAGCAAACTTAGACAGACCGAAATGTCACAGGAATCATTTTATCTCTAGGTGTTCAAGCGGTATTTGTATTTTCTCGAAATGGATCCGAGTTTTCTAGCGTGCACTGAGGCGAGTCGATGACACACATTCACGGCGCTCGCCCTGCTGAACACCACACCCATTCTTTCAATCCATCGCTGATACCCTATGCCCTTACGCGACGCACACTTTGCACCATAGGTAAAGCCAGCAGTGATGCGGCTTGCAGCTTGTGCGCCGGCAACTATACGCAGTCTCGATTATAAAACATGGGACCAATACGCTTTGCGATTTTAAATCAATTCTGTGCCACAATAGGCAGCTCGCTGTAGACTGTACGTATAATATGGGTTAGCCGTAAATAGAAGATCCAAATGAAGTTGTCCTCAAACTAGTCGCGAAGTCTACACTGAACGGAATTCGATATAAAATTTATGTCGCCTTGCCTTGATTAATTCAATTTCAGTTTATTAGAAACGAAAGCGCGCTAGATTCGCATTACGCTGATTACTTCTATGTACCTACCTACATTGTTAGTTAATAATGTTGTTTTTGTTTGTCTTCAAACTGAATAGGAAATAAAAGGGCTGGGAATTTTATAATGCAGAATGAAAATACAAATGCAATTGTACGGCATGCGCGTTACGCGACATAATGGAAAGCAGTTGAATTTTCTGTACTCTAGATCCGTTTCTTTTTTTTGGATCTACATCTCGTATATTTGTTTTTATTTTCAAAGAAACCATAGTTTCGGCTTCTTTACAGATCCTATGATGACGGAGATGGTTACGTCTAATATTAAGGCAAACCACTCTATTCTATCTATTTTTAATTACCAAGGAATACATTCAAAATAACGCTACATACTTTTAGCACATGACTTGTTTATCCCGTAGCTAGTATGACGGGACAGGTCGTGCGTTGTGTTTCAGAACCACTCAGAGCTTTAAATCGCAAAGGTATGGGAGGCACTGCCACTGTGCCCTTCATGCACACTGAGACATTACTTCACACAGTGAAGCCTACATCACTGCCGGGCGGTAGAAATATTCCTGGTTAAACTCTTTCACAAGGAGCAGTATATTTTAGTAGCAGATTTAGATCCGACAAAATAAGTAGTTAGTTTCCGATGTGTATCAACCGCAAAAACCTAAGAAATCGATATCGCTAAGCCTTATTAAGAAACCATGTGAAACCCGTAACCAGTGTTGAGCCAGAGATCTTGTACCCGCAAAATATAACACGTCTTTCCGGCAAAATAATTAAATTTACATACGAAGCGCAAGCAAACTAATTTCTCGCAATAAAACGTACAAATGCTAATTTACCTCGCAGGGTTTAATCAGCGCAGTCATTTTAAACCGTTAAACAGTGCAAAGGCTTCAACACGCTTCCCAAATAAAATTTAAATAAAACGTCATCAACATATCGTGCCACTTACCCGAAATAACTGACCTAAAAACAAAAGGGACTCCCTCCACCGACAAGAAAGGGGGCGCACGGTATACAGGGTTGTCGCGTGGGACAATATGAAAATTAAAATTAGAGAAAGTGCGCACCTTTGTCCGTATGCTCTTTATTATAAAATTGCTGTGTTCGTTATAAAACTTTGCTACACCATAAACCCTACCACCTTTGGTCCGTACAGTAGTAAAGTTATTTTCATTACACTTGTTCATAAATGGTTTGATTGCATGGTGGCTAATTTGACTATAATGCCCCAAAAAACACCCACGGACCTATTTTTTTTTCCATTACAGCCATGGTCAGTAAGGGGTTTTTTAATTTGTAGCACGACATACTTCCTTCTTACATGGGTCAGGTTCAAGGTCGAGCAAGGAGATTACTTAAGTTCTAAATAAAAATATTCTATATAATATATTTTTTTTCTGTACAAAAAATTTGCAATTAATCTTCAGGCAATACGACTCTGGAACGCTCTACCGCCTCATATTCAAAAAGCGCCGAATAAACTAGCTTTCAAGCAATTAGTCCTCGAATTCGTATTGGAGTCTCAATCTACATCCCATTAGTCTGACATTGTTATATATATGTATACTGAATATATATGTCTATGTATTATATATTATATATTTGTGTGTATATAGGTTGCTTATATAAGTATATAGTTAGTCATATTATGTGCTATATTTATATTGAGTTTAAACTATATATCATAATTACTTATAAACTTCTTCCTGTTTTAATTATCATGTTATGCACCCCTGTTAATTATTTTGAACCCAGCTCTCGTTGACTGGTAGAGAATGCCTAATGGCATCAAGCCCGCCATTTGTACTGTTTTGTGTGCAATTAAGTTTAAATAAATAAATACATTTTCTATGGAAAAAAAAAAAAACAAAAATCCCGCCATTTGCCAAACCCATAATTGTTGTGTTGTGATTTTTGTTATATTGTATTTATTTCCTCGCAAATGTGATGAAAAATATTGTTTGTATCACAGACGGATATAAAATACAAAACTCGTGTTATTAAATCCTTTGGCGTCGGGTTTCTAATAGACTAGATCTAGATTGTAAGTAATATCTTATTTACCGTCCGTCAGAGTGTACTATTACTTCCATATTTAACCTATTTCATAAAAGGAGGAGGTTCTCAATTCGACTGTATGTTTTTTTTGTTTGTATGTATGTTACGCGATACCTCCGGTATTTGTGAACCGATTTTCATAATTATTTTTTGTTCGAAAGGGGGTATTTCCATAGTGGTCCCATTTCATTTTGAAGAAAATCATCCACCTCTAAGGGTGGCTAATCACGCATGAAGGTTCATTTTTATAAATAGCGCCTAATTTTACTTAAGGAGCAATTATTTTAATGGTTGATTTTGCTATTTTTCCAATTGAAGGCGTTTTTATCTCAATATACTTTGAGTAGTGAGAACCGATTTTTATTATCACCAGTGTCAAGTCCTGTATAGTGGCGAATTTAAGGATATTTCAATAAAACTTAGCAAATAGACGTAGGGTCGTATTCTAGAACTCTACTCAATGCTCAAGTCAGGATTGCAATGGACACACAAGTACTGGAAATACGACCCTAATGGCAGGTACTTGAGTATGATTTCGAGTGCTTTAAACCATACTCAAATCCTGACTTGAGCTACTACTCTATAGCTATGCTACTACTCAATAGTAGTGTTCTAGAATACGACCCGTAATTCCACGTACTTTTGAGGTCGGTTTTTTAGTACTCTGTACTGAGATTATAAATTAAAAAATTATTTATACACTTGCTGGACAGGTACTTACCTATGAGCAATGTACTATATTGTCTTGGTATATGAATTCATATTATTAAGAATAAGAATACTTTGTTGCGTAAGCACCGAGACACACATGATATTAAAATTAAAATACAATATTATAAACTTTAAACTAAAATACAGTACTTACAACAAAAGTTAAAACATAATTATAATGATTAAAACAAAATAAAAATAAAAAAAATAAAAATGTAATAATAAATGCGTGTCGCGGCACACGCAAACAGGATTTGCTCAGCTATTAGCTACAGGCTGATAGATTTTCAGCCTGCAGCGCTGGTTTTCCGCAAGCCCGATATGGGTGTACCACGGACTCGAGCACAAACAAAACAAATACATGCATAACATGTGCGTGAAACTTGGTATATTCAAAAATATTTACACTAAATATATAAAACGAATACATAGATAATTAAAAGAGCATAAGTGTAAACTAATTTAATTACTTAATTAATAGGTATATACATATGTTATATGAAGATGTAATTAATATTCTGTGCAGTAAGTAATACATAATGTGTGAGAAATAAATACACATTTCGAACCTGTCATGTTACTTCAAGACGTCCATCGTTCGTCGTCTTTCATCTATTTACCGTTAGATGGCAGCACATTGAATATATTCTCAATATAATGTCGATAAGAAAACAAAAATAAATAAACAAAATGTCGTAACTAGCAATAAAAGGTATTAAACTTTTAACAGTATGCCAACACGGTAAAGTTTAATTTAAATAACCGTCCAGAATCCGTTACATCTTTTCAAATTAGAGATACGCCAATCAATAACAAATATAGACTCGTTTTTATTCTTTTATTCGTCGCCAAGCCTGGATCGAGTGGCCGCGAGGAAAAAAAACAGATTTTTACTTTTACTATTAATTTTATTACAAGCATTACAAACTTACATTACACAGGCATACATGAACTTCTTATCACTATGATTCTAGTAGCAATAGAGCTTCTTGTGAAATAGTTTGTCCAGGGAAGTACTGCCATCTTACCTATTTCTGCCGCCAAGTTGTAATGTGATCATTACTCCATTCCTGTTTTAAAGGTTAGGGTGCTGGTGAAATTACAGGCACATGGGACTTGTCGACTTATATCTCAGAGTGACGGGCGCAGTGGATATACCTCAGATCTTTAAAGGCCTGAGTGACACTGCATCTGTTTTTGATATGCGTGTCATTTACAACCAGGCGCACGACATGTTTGTCCCGTCATTTGGTATCATAAAAAAAAATTTTTAAGAAAACGAACATTAATTATATAAAGTTTGAGTTGTAGCTTGAACGCAGCCGTTTTTATGACACATACATTAAGGGGTAGTTTATTGTATATATAATTTTTTGTAAGTATTTATGCCTTGTTTTAAAGTTTCTACTTATCTGATTTTATTTCTTACTGGTTTATGTTTGTATCTGGTGTTATATGTATTATATCTCATCTTTTCTATAGTGATTTGAATACGCATAATTAATTTACCGTAACGTCAGAACCTATAAATTAATCTTTAATATCAACAAAAATAAGTGGTATCCTGCGCTCAATGATGAAATGTCATAATTCGATAAGTAAAATTTTTAAGAAAGTAAAAAAACCCGGCGTGTCGCTTACCACCATGCGCACTACTTGATCGTCCTGTAGCTTGATATCATAAAAAAAAATTGGTATTGAGTAACGTTGAAAAGTAAAAACCGCCAATTTTCGATTCAGATAGTATTGTTTGTAAAGCAACAATATGACCAAGTTAACAAGTGACAACCCTAAGTATCCCCTTTTCCGAGGGTTGCCACCGGCTCCGTAACTATATGCAGTACATTTACCATTGTCACTTTAGGGACGTTTCCAAGCCGTAGTGTCGATTGGTTGTCAGTATACATTTTATGTTGTTTGCCCTGTTTCCATATGATATCATTATTTGGCTGCTTGGGCAGCTTTTGTTTTTTCTGAAGCAATATTTTTATTGTTCCTAAGAGACCATTCGTATATTTTGTTCTATTATCTGTAACTGGGGTTAGGCAAACATTCTAGCGCAAATACATGGTTGTTTGTAAATTACTAACAACCTTGCACGACTATATTACTAATATCATATACAACAACTTTTGTTCCAAGACTCTTTAGAAAGCACAGTGGTAACGCCAGATAGTTTGTCTGAGCTCGCATCTCATTTTCCTTTCCCATCCTAATCCGTGCTATACCAAAGCCTCATAAATAGCCAGTGACTGAAAAAAAAAATGTGTGTGACACTAACATTCGAACTGAAAAATGATGCGTTCGCAACATCGCTTCATTTTAAACTAACTATCCGCGTCTCAACCCAGCATTAAGCTGCGTGTGCAAGGTTTTAGGTGGTGGCGTTATTGGTGGTCGGCCGCAAGGAAAGTGGTGAAACGCTACGCACGGGCCTTTCGACGTTTCGGATACTAAAGGATGGAGATAGCACGGCTTTCCTTCCTTTTACTCGCGAGCTCATGTTTCCAGCAGCTTTCCAATTAGGTTGTGTACCTCCATCTAAACTTTTTTGGTATCCGACTCTCCTAATGTTAAGACCTTATATGCATCCAGAAGCAACAAATATAACACACCCTCAGATATGTCACATACATACACTGATTGTCGAATCAGTATCACTCACAACACACTCTACACTTACTCTCCACTTTCTTGCTACACACTGCGACTTATTTATCTAACATAGTTTAAGTCTTCTATAAACTATACTAATTCTTTGAACATCTTTCTCATATTTTATTCTTTTCTGGGTCCCAAATGAACAGTTTTTTTGTATTGGTTTTGGGACTACAGAGTTCCTTTTAGTTTACCTGTAAGCCATTTGCTGATAAAAATTCGATTGATGCTTGCCCGCCGTGGCGGCAACGGTACTGTCTGCTAACACAGGTTAAATCCTTTTGTGGGGTCTGGATGTTGCCTGGCTGGTTGGCAATCAATCAATAACTAATAATTACTGTATTATTTCTATACTATTTGTAATGGCTATCAATAAAGTTATTGTTATTATTATATTATTATGTTTATTTTTCATATATGGCGTCACCACATAGTAAGTTTTTGTTATACTATCGGATACTTTTTAAATCTGTATTTGGAAGTTAGTCAGGTCGAAAGTGCAAGCCTTCACCCCGGGGACCTCCATCCCCGCTCCTGCATTTTGCGTCAAACTGTAATTTATGCTAGCGTTTTCATTTGCTACCGCCCAGAATTATTATCGTTTAAATAGATCGATTTAAATATTTTTATTTGTCAACGAAAGTAAAATCTGATTAATTATCAAAACTTATGAACCTGTCCTGCGCGATTGATACTCTTTTACCAACAACCCTATTTATTGGGTAGACAAAGGGTAACCTA
Organism: Hyposmocoma kahamanoa; assembly: GCF_003589595.1. Classification (NCBI taxonomy): domain Eukaryota; kingdom Metazoa; phylum Arthropoda; class Insecta; order Lepidoptera; family Cosmopterigidae; genus Hyposmocoma; species Hyposmocoma kahamanoa. Next base: position 1,164,256 of record NW_020653409.1, on the reverse strand, counting down.
TCACAAACACAAGTTTCTTCCTTCCGAATTTCATTATTCCGAACACGATTCGACTTTAATTCATTAGTGCCATCACAGTTTTGGTATAAATTTGTAACACAGGAATGGTTTACGGCAAAAGTATCGTTTGTCCGAAAAAGTATTATTAGAATAATTATTAAACATCATTATAATATCTATTTGTTTGGTCTAATCATATTTGTTACCCTGTCTGTTTTCCATATCATTTAGGTTCTTGCTATTGATTCGCGGTTCACAATTTCACAGCTCCAAAATTCTTGACTGTGCTTTAATAGTGCACTGCAAGTCCCAATTACGTAATTTTCGATAAACCATTGTGCTATTTTTTTTGCTGTTATCTGAAATGTAATATAAAACAATATCTTAAGTATTCAATAAATTACCTCTTATAACCGAATTTGTTTACATTTCCTAGCTGATTCGACCCCCTCCTATGAGTTTTCGGACAAATGAAACAAAATCTATTCAATAAAAACCGTAAGGTTATCGGAAAAATTAAATTAAGTAAATCATGTTTCGGACTTGTGATAGGTAACATTTCAAACATGCTCGTCGGTTAAGGGTATTCTTGACCTCGCCTTTCTTTAGAACGTCCTCAATTTGCCAACGGTAATTTTGCCTTGGTCGGTCCTTACCAATTAGCTCGCTCTTAATATGCTTTATTCAAAGTCAAACTTTACATAACAATACAGTAAACCAACCAAATTGTTTTATTCGGATCATTAATAAATAATTAGCACATAGGAAATGTCCATAAAATCTCAACTTATAAGCGAACAATTCTAATAATACTTACATACTACAAAAACATACTGTTATTTATTATCTTACGCCATCGAGTATATAACCAGAAATAGAGACGAAATGTCATTTAATTTGTTTGAAAACTATTCTGCCATATCATTACTGTGACAACTGCGCTCCCATTGGCCAGCCCGAATTCGAAACAATTGACGGGTGTCGTCAATTGTTTCACTTCAAATTGACCAGTTAAACTTGAGCTTTGCTATAATGGCCGATAATTGCAAAATCACGTATTTAATATTTAATTACAGATGAAATTTGATACCGTTTGTTTTGTAATTAGATGTTTTGCTATTTTTCTCCACACCACCGAATGGAACAGCACGGCATTGTTAGAGATATTATATTTATTACAATAAATACAGAATATTTTTTATTATTAATATTTTTGGAATATACGGAGACGTACACACAGGTTCGTTGTTCATATTTCAGTGCAAACGAGAGTTGATATTTAGAAGTGATGTATCACTAATGAGTTACCAGCAATGTATGGCCCTTAATTTGTCTCTATTTCTGGGTATGTACTCGACGTCTTACACTCGTTCAGTGCTATCTACCATAGGTATTCGTCAAAATGCCAGCCCCTGACTGATCTGGGTGCAACAGTGCCCATCACGCTTGCCACATTTCCTCACTGGATCCAAAAATATTAAATAGTTGGTGACGACTTTGAAATCTCAGTAAACGGCGACCAAAACACCTGTAAAGGACCCGAAACGTTGGTTTGTTTTGAAGAAACAAATATACGCGATCGAGATCTGAAAATATAATTTCTATAATAACCAGTTCATTAGTCAGAGCTGGAGTCTGTACTAGGTTGGAGACCTGTGTTGCAGGCACTAGGCTCACTCCCTCTAGGTGTATTAAGAAAGTAATATCCATAACATCATTAAAAAAAATACGATCATATTACAAACTAAAGCATAGCATAACAAGAAACAATATATGTATGTTTGTGCGCGAGTGTGTGTGAGCGACCTTTACATGTCCCGCTCCTGGATATGGGTCTCATCTACGGTTTAGGCCATTGTTCACCATACTGGTGTGATACAGCTTGTGGACTTAAGATGTTTTTTTCTAAGGGTCGTGAGCATCATCGCAAAGCAGGTTTCATTATGATGTTTTCACTTCGCCATTAGTGAGAGATATTGCAGAAACAGAAAGTTGAAGGCACATTCTGTAAGTTCATTTATTATGTTTAAATATGAACTTGTTTTTGAACCAAGTTTGCTAATGAATCATATCAGTTGGCAGACTTTTGTACGTTTATTCTATTACAAGTTAAAAGTAGTGGCCAGTCTATGGCTAGCCATCGAACTGCTCTTCAATGGCGAGTCGATTGCACTTCGATGGCGTAATATTTAATTTGGAGACTAAATAGCTGATTAAACTAGAAAAAAAAAATTAAGATTATGCGTAGTAACTTCCATGGTAGGGCTTAATAATGCAACGTCGATAATTAGAGATCGAATAAATGCCATCATTCCAATGATACTCTGTTGAGACTGCCATTACATCTTAATTTTGTCAGAATAACAAATATTATCATCTGAATGAAATTACAATGACCGTGTAGGGTCAAGAAATTTGCAAAATTAGATGCCAAGTTTGTTATCGAACATAGCGTGTGACAAACCACTATAGCGACCTTATAGTTTACATCACTTATTAGTGCTGTCAGTTACGTCTTTTCATATCACAATAGATCAGTAGATAGTCGCAGTGACAAGGGGCAATATAGGCCCTGAATCTATTGATGTAACTGAAAATTCTGACTACGATGAATAATTTACATCGATGCATGAAATCCGAAATCAAACAGTACAAATAACATTTTCCCGTCCAAATGGTGAGTTGCGCCCATTCCTGATAAAGAAAACGATTTATCAGCTGGTTATCGTATTCATGATAACTAGCGACATTGGGAAAAAACTCGTGAATTGTGTGCTCACAAACCAACAGACAAAGGCCCTCCCATTTTTGAGTCGGAGGTTAAAAACCATTGAATGCCGTCTTAAGGGATGGAACTTCATCTATTATTCATGTAACAGAAACGTTAGACGGATACGAACATGCACTCGCTGGGGTATATACCTCTAGCGCTTCCGCTATTTATGTCATATATATAATTTGAGAAAAGAATGACTTCAATCGTCTTTTGATTTCGATTAAACGTTTTGGTATATGTGGTCAGTAGTTCATTTATGAACGTTGTTATCATAATTCAACCTTTTTATAGCGTTCTTCTAAACATGTCTGTGAGTGTATGTCGTTTCCGTATTTATTCCGTCTTTATTCAAGGTACTTTTAACCTGGTCCTTTTTAAGGACATCTCCAATTTGATTGAGATATGTACGCCTAGGTTTACCACTCCCCACGCCTCCATCCACATACGCTCTATAAATTAGTGCCGTCAATCTACCAATATTCATTCTTTCTACATGATCAAACCATCGAAGCATCCTCATCTCTATCGTAGTCTAGAATTTGAGGTATTCACGTACATTTCCCTCCACGTTTGCTCTTTATGTAACATTCATTGAAGTAATTAAACTGTTGAAGCATTTCCTTTTTTATCCTAGTGACTAGAACATCATGTTTATCATATCACAACATTATCTGATTGCACTGTTCCTAACAGTCTCATTCTACACCATTCACTCTACTGTCATGCATCTTCTGCCATACTTAACATTTTAATTGCTTGTGATGATTAATGCTGTAAGGTGTTTACAGTAGTTTTTAATTTTATTATAATATCGATTGTCACATTTATTTTTAACATTTTATCTTTGACATAATATTCAATTTTATATTGTTAGTATTTTGTTTAATTTATTGTTTTTATTTGCAGTTTTTTTAATGACAATTTATTTTAAAGTTATATGTTGTAATTGATTGATTTTGTTTGTGTTTTATTTAGTGAAATTGTAGTAATAAGTTTATTATTTTCATCATCATCAACCCATACACACGTCCCACTACTGGGCATAGGTCTGCTAATAATGCTGGTTAGGGACTTCACACGTTTCCCGAAGGTTGTGAACCTTCTTCGACGTACAATTTTCATCTCGAAGTTTTATTTCACCGATAAATTTCACCTGGATTCGAACACACGACCTTGCTTGAGAGTCGGTAGGTCAAACCATTACGGCTTCTACTCAAATAGGCGTCCATAATAATGTTTACTGTCCTTAAAACGTAATAATAGCCGGTGCCCTTTTTAAACATTTACAAGACAGTCTATTTCATATAATTCAACTAACAAAGGAACCAACAATAATGTAATTATCAAAGTTAAAAGTAGAGTTTATCTAGCCTGAATATAACATATAATCAAATACAACAGTAAAAATAAAAGCTTAATACAAACAACATCAAAACCACGTAAACATCGTAATACATTTTTTAATTAAGCGTACAATTATGTGTTGCTGATGTGAGTTTTGTTCATTTATGCTGTGGTAACATTGATGCGTTGTTTGTATAATCGTTAAGAGTGGTTACGCTTGCGATTTATAGGCAATTGCATCGATGCAAACGTCCGATTGCATCGACACAAACGCGCGATTGCATCGCTGCAATCGCCTGTAAATCCCAAATGTAGCGATGCAATCGCGCGTTTGTATCGATGCAGTCGCGCGTTTGCATCGCTACTAAAAGCCGACATGTGTAACCGCTCTAAAGTAAGTAAATTGCAAACTCGGTTTGTAGAGAACATTTTGTAACTTGTATGGGCACGTTTTCGAGTTACGCGTTGTATTCTATCGCAGTTTCCGTTGTAACTTTGAAGTGGAATTACAGCAAAGTGAAAACCGTCATTATGTTTCGTTTGTTTCTCTAAACAAATTAGCAAAACCGTTTTGTTGTATGGTCGCTTTTGGCTTACATTTACGCAATGTCTGTGTGAATAACATAAATTTATCAAGTCGGAGTGTCTTATAGCAATATTTGCGGGAAAACTCTTGTCATGATTACTCAAATGTGTCACGTACGACCAATTACATATTATGATACATAAGGTTGAAATTTACTGCCATTACCGTTTTGCCTTTATTGTGAATTGAAATGCCTCCGTGGCCAAACGGTTACTATGCTGGACTGCCACGCGGAGAACCCGGATTCAATTGTCAGACCGGGAGAAATATTTATAGAATAGAATAGACATTTATTGCAACGAACACAACACATAGATACAAAAAAAAATATTGATACCACTTAGACAAGCAAAACAAAACAAAAAGACGTAATTAACAAAATTTAAATAAAATAAAATAAGACGGTAACAAACAAAGAGCAAAACAGAAAAATACTAAATATAACAACTACAAATGTTGTACTGTCATGTGTGCGGTTGTGGCGTACAGAAAGGGACTTCATTCAGCTTATGCCACAGCCGCAATTGACTGTGGCGCTGGTTTTCAATGAGCCCTGAGATGAGATGAGTGACGGACGTGTGTGTCGCAAAATAAAATAAACTAAAATAAACTGCTTAAATAATTGCGTATGTGTTCTTTCTACGTTGTGTTAATGCTGTGTGTTATATTATAGATCACAAAAGTACTTAAATATAGCAAAAAATTATATATATATATATATATACATATACCTACTGTGTGCGTTTATAGTGTGGTGACGTAATTACGTAATAAATAAAATTATACAACTCGTTCGCTCCGAGTCGGGTTAGACGAAAGATGCGCGGACTGACGCACGGGAGGGGTGGGGACGCTATTTGACAACCGGCACATCGCCGATCACACGTTTGTTTTATTTAATGCAACTTACTCCATTGCGTTGTAAACAAGTTTCGTCCTCCGTCGTCGTAGGTATTTACTACGCTTAATAGCATGCAATCTCCTATACCATAACAGGCCTACTATATGGCCTACGTTTATTTTTCTCTCATGAGTTTCGGTGTAATTTGTGGTTATCTAATGTGTGTGTCCATGACACCCGCTAGATTTTAGCATTCTTAATGAAATTGGTAGCAGTAAGGCTCCTTGTGAAAGAGTTCGTCCAGGGAAGTACTGCCACCTTTCCTATTACGGCCGCCAAGCGGTAATATGAGCATTACTTTATTTCGGTCATAAAATGTAACGGTGCTACTGAAATTACAGGCATTCGGGACTTGTTAACTTATGTCTCAGGATGACAGGATCAGTGGCAGTGTCCGTCACATCTTTGCGACTTAAAGCTGTGAGTGGCACTGCAACTGCTACGAACAGATACACGACTTGTTCGTCCTGACACTAAGTATCATAAAAGAAAAACAAACTGCACTTGTTTATACGAATGTCATTTTTTGACATAAATCCATTGACTTTTACAAGTATATGGACGTCGGGTCCGCGCTAAAAAGTGTCCGAACTTATAGGGCGTTAAAATCGTATACAGAGCGTCATTCACGCTCTAGACTTCGTTTGTTCGACTGACAGCGAAGCAAGCAAAATTAGATAGTACTGCGATGACATTACAATTTAAATTCAACGTTTTAGCTTTTTCATATTCCTTGAAATGTCACTACGTTTAAATAGGTTGATTTGGGACATTTTTTTCGTGGTTTTTGTATTAGACCCGTCGTCCATTTATTTGTAAGCCAATGCATAAATCGATATTATTATCTTTTCATATGTATGTACACTTCACGCCATCCATTGCGTTTCACTTGCTACGATCCTAACACACATCTTTCGCATTACTAGCTTACATACGCGCTCGTCGGTTTAGGGTAGTCTTGGCCCAGTTTTTCTTTATTACATACTCTATTACCTCTATCCTCTAAACGCTTCACGTCTCGCCTTGGAAATCTGTTTCATCAATTTTCTTTCATTCATCCTCTCTACATGCTCAAAGCACCTGTAAGGATACTGACCTCCTTCATGGTCATCCCGCCTTTTTATCATCCTCTTTTCTGGTTTCTGGCCGCTTATTTTTTATGTTTCGAATTTTCGTCCTCGAATTTCCTTTTCTTTCACTATTCTTTCGTTTATTCTATCCATCCCGACCCACAAGTCACAAATCACCTTCATTTTGTTAAACTTGACGTTGGTTACAATTAAAATTACATAGTTATGTAGGCCCTTTTGGGCTGACTATTATGTATTGTGTTAGTTACTTTTATGGAGTGTTTTATAATAATTGCACCTTTGTAATATCACTTTGTACGTTACAGTCCTCTTTTTGTCTTTTACCGTCTCTAAAATCTTGTGGATTGTGTGAGCCTTCTGCATTCTCAATTCGTTTAGGCTAAACATCACTTTCTCTGCCTTTGTCATCATCATTGTTGTTATATTATAAACAAGTTTTCATTGTAATACATTTGTACTGCTGCAGACACAATTTAACTGCCAACATCTTTATATCTTGGAATGTTAGCAATGAAATTCAGAAATCGATTACGTGCTCCAATTTAGCAGCAATATTAAAGAACACTAAAATTTTACCAGCGCTCCTAAACTTATCATGTGGGATAACGAGGTACAAACTTACATATACAACTATATTATGCTCTGCGTTTGAATGTCATTCGTTCTTGATATTAGAGATATTCAAGATACTCCAGATATCTCTTGGGTCGACAGATTTAAGCACTTATGTAAAAAAACAAACAAACAATGTTTGTTGTTCATAATCTCGAAAGCTGTAAAGAGCATCATAAGGTTGAAAATGACGCCTTTACAATATAGGTTGAAACAAATTCATTGATGCTTTAGTCTACCGACCCTAGATTTTTATATATCTTTCTATACCGACATAACAGAATAAACAATACAGATATTCGCTTACAACTGCTAAATATAAAACGGAAAAAATAAAACAATCAAAAAGACGTTACTGATAAAATCATTCACGTGTAAGGTTTTAACCCTAAAATCTCAGTTAAAGTCGTCTAAAATCCGTTACAAACAACTGTAATGGTTATTTAATAATTCAAAGGCATTTTAGGGCCCGATTGCATCTTAATGGAAGTACCATTGTATGTTTTAAAGTCAATTAGTTTATTTAACGTGATATACAATAAAATCTACCCTAACGTTGCTCTCGCTAACATTTTATTATAGCCAGTTAATTAAGCCAGGTTTATAAATGTAATAAATACACAAAACACACGTCCACGCGTATATAATAAAACTTAAAAACTATTAATTAGCACATTAATGTTATCAACACCACTAATACATTACGCGTCCTACCTGGGCAAGAGTAGATTCTCTTCTGTAAAGATGGCGTCACGCTAGTTCAATGCATGTAGAGCTCCTTGTTAAAGAGTTCGGCCAGGGAACTACTGCCACCTTACCTATTTCGTATAAAGCGGTGATGTGAGCATTACTGCGTTCCGGTTTGGCAAGGTAAGGTTGCTGGTGAAATTACTTGCGATTTAAAGCTCTCAGTGGTACTGCAACCATTATGGATAGAAGTGTCGCTTACCGCGCACACTTGTTCGTTCCTTTACTTGGTATTTAAAAAATAATAATAATTTTGCGGACTTCCCACTTTTTCTAAGGGTTTCGGCATTCAGGTTTCGTCACGATACATTCCATCGCCGTTAACGTGTACTGTTGGGCACTTTTTGCTTTTTTATACTCGCACTCTTTTGTTATATTTTTGTACTTTGATCGGTTCCTTGTTGGTGGTAAGTCGAGCGGTGTATTTTTATTGTGTTTCATATTATAATTAAATATGCGTATTTCTGTTATTTTCCTCACTTTCTCTCTATTTTTTTTTCCATACAGTCCATATCGTCCACTTCAAGAGAAATTAAAATTAAAAAAATTGCCTGTAAAAGGGTTTCAAAAAACAACGTCTCTATCGAGAAGTAACTGTTCTCTCACTGGGCTACGACGGCTACAGTAATATTGAAAGGATAAAATCCTTTACAATAATGAATAAATTTGCAAGTCGTAATAAGATCCTTAGAATTACGGCAAATGTAGATGGAGTCAATTCATTAGCCATTTAAGAGAACCCTCCCGTTCTTATTGTCCTAAAAATGGCTAATAAGACATCGTTTCTCATTTATTATTTGAACAAAAGGAAAGAAAATATGTATTCCCTTTTGTTTTCCTCTACTAGAATAAACTGTACCTAAGAGTACGCATCTGTTTTGGGATTCGTCGTGTTCGTTGAACCAAATCCTATTTTCCACTTTTACTCAGTAAGGTGCCAATTACATCATGAATAAAGCTACGTGTTTGCTGTCTTTATTTTCCTTTGTTTTCGGATATTCTTTGATTTTTTTTTATAGTATATTGTGTATCTGACACGAGCGGTATAAGGTTTCAATCGCTACGTAGTCTTCATATTTTAAATGCACTAATCAAGCTGACCAAATACATAACTTAAATATGATGTGAATTGCTGTTCCAATTTCAATTCAACCAATAACATGGATAAATGAAATATTGTTCGAAATATGAACTGATCAATCACAATGACCGATGACTCTTATTTATTGCATTAATTACGCGAATGGATTGTTGGGTTTCATAGAAACAAAAGGTCAGTTGGAAGAACTTTTATCGTATGAAACGAAGGGTTTCGGTGTGATACACCTGTAAGGACATCTTTTTGTCTGGAAAGAATTTCATAAATAATAATATTATACACTCTACATAGCCCCACACTAGGGAAAC
>NW_020653409.1:1123103-1149792 GCF_003589595.1 Hyposmocoma kahamanoa | reverse complement strand
TCCTGTTGTTTACAAAGCAAGAATGTAATATGGAATTTTTTTATTATTTTAAATAAAATCTGGATTTTGTTCATTTATTAATTTATTTAAATATATTAATTATTATATATATAAATGTATTAATTTATTTTAATGCGAGACTAATGCATTCCTATATTTTAGGCCTTTAAAGTTTTAAAAATGTACTAAAAGGTATTCATTTTTCTTGTAATCTATATTCGCGGACTAACTCCGTAAACGTTGTTGGATAACGATATCGTATCCGAATCGCACGATTCGGTTAAGATCGAAGTCCGTCACTGTCAAATAAGTAATACTCGACCAAAATTAAAAGATGCATGAAGCTTCATTCGCATCATGCGTATTTTACTTTGGGTGTTCGCCTGTTCTTATTTTATTCATATTCTTAATTTTAAGCGGGCGGGTTTTCCACACTTCACCTCCTAAAATTTGGGCTAGGTTTAAAATACATCGCCTTAACATAACTACTATAACATCAGCGTCATTTATCTTTTCAAATGGCAAACATATAGAGATAAGGTTGTCCCAAACTTCATAAAAGTTTATCCGGAGAATTCGGTCGTTAGGCTTTGCATTACAGTCACATAAACAATAATGAGTTTCGGAAATGAAACTATTTTTTTCCGGCTGATAACCGTAACCATGGGAAAAGGCTTGATTGGTTTGTTTGATAAAAAAGACGCGACTGTAGATTCGGAAAAAATAATTTCATTACCAATGTATAGCAATCGTGAAAATCTGAGAACCCGATAACAATGAGTTTTAGTACTGATAATTTAACTAATACTACTCGATTCTTCTTCTTGAGGTGCCTTCTCCTACCGGCTATCATTATAGCTACTTGGGTCCGTGAACAGTTCTGTGATACTCATGTTGAACCACTCTGCCACTTTTGGAGCCACGTAATTTTTTTTACGGTCACGTCTTCTGCGGCCCTGGATTTTCCTTGCAAAATGAGTTGTAGTAGAGTATTTTTCACTACGCGTGATGTACTTAAAGTACTGTAGTATCGTCCTATGTACGGTCTTCAGAAGCTCCAAAATACGTAATTACGATTTCCAATATATCGATCACTCCTGCGTAAAGAATTGTAAGTCCAAATTCACAAATTTACAGGGGTACGTCATAACGTATTGAAAGGACAAAAATTTGTATAATCCCTACGATTCTTGAGATATTGCAATACATATTCAGTATTTTCCATGCCTTATGATTTTAATGTTGATTATAATAGACCTTACTTACTTACTCCGCTAGCTCAGTGGCCCGAAGTGGGCCTTCGCCTCTGAAACGAGTTGGCGCCAGCGCATTTTATCTTGTGCGATTTCCTTCCAGTTCCTTACTTCCAGGGCGCGGAGGTCTTCCTCCACTTCGTCCCTCTATCGGTATTTGGACCGACCAATCGACCACTAGGAAGTCTCATGTAGGTTGATTTCTCCGATGATATTGGGCTCAGACATGATGTCCTCCATCTCTTCGTTTTTTCGCCCTACTTGAATATAAAGTGATTTATGAAAAAAGATACTTGTTTCTAGGACTTACGATGGATTTCCTAGGGCGAGTTCATTTTCCTTCAGATTATTATTTCGTTATTTTTTTTTGTATTTTATTGTTGACAGCCTTTTAAATAACCATCTCTTTTAGTTTGATAAGAGACGTTAATGATACAAGAAGATAAGTACTGTAGGAATTAAATAGTATTTTACCATGTAAGTTATTTATATTATAAGTTTCATAGCTCGATGACTTTCTGGAAGAATGACTTATTTCATTAAGACCTAATTCATGACGGAGTGGATTTAAAAATGAACTTAAGTTTATCTGACGCGCAAAAGTGACTATTTTGGCCAATGAAAAGCCGGTGATATGTTTGGAAAATTTTTATTCAGCGCATTTCTTTTATGATATTAAGTGACTCGACGAATACGTCATGCTGCTGATCACAGGCAGCATGACTGTTTATAGAAGTTGCTGTGCCACACATAGCTAGCTGAGACATAAGTTGACAAGTCCCATGTGCCTGTAATTTCACCAGTACCCTCACCCTTCAACACCGGAATGCAGTAATGCTTTAATTACTGCTTGGCGGCGGAAATAGGTAAGGTGGCAGTACTTACCTGGACGAACTCTTTCACAAGGAGCTTTACTACTACGACTGTGTAGGTTACATTCTGAACACAGCTGTGTAACAGGCCTAAAACGAATTTTGATTTGAGCCATATTCTTGAAGAGCAGCGAGCCTTCAGCTGTTGCAGTACGAATTGTATCCTGCTTCTCTATCGCTGCTGAGGATCGTGACTTTGAACAAGTATACCGTCAATCAATCTTCTCCACTGCACTCTGTGTTTGGATAGGTAGAATGTGACGCTCACTGGTACTGCCAGACTTCTGCCATCTGGTCACACCATCGTTTTGAACTTCGACCTCTGATCTAGAACGAACAAACGTTTGAACGTAACAATCACTTTTTCGAGACTGTCAGCGCTTCTGCGTGCAATGTTACCAAAGAATTGCAGAATGCGGAGCAAACTGACGGAGGATAAGTGTTTGTCATTTTGAAACTGCAATTCCTCAAGCACGTATATGTTCCTGCAGTGTGCAGTCTAGGGATTCCTTAATAGGCGACGCCAACATCTCAAAAGCGTCAATTCTCAGCCTGTCAGCGGTTTTAAGCGTCCAGCCTTTCGTTGTATACTTAAAAGAAAAACTATAAAAAACATTCTTCATAACCCGTTGAACATTTTTATACGTCACTTGAAATTCTAAAGTTTTCACATCGGCAGCCATAACCAGGTACTCGTACGTCTATTATGAACTATAAAAATGTCGCTACAGACGGCAGTTACCCGTTTACCTCTAAATTATGGGCTTGCGGAACGAATAGGGTTGGGACATGTCAGGAGCAGCAACTAATGGCTTAAACTAGTATTAAGTTATCGACTTACACTGATATTGCGCTATAATTATAAAAATTGCCTCCGTAGCCGAACAATCACCATGCTGGACTGCCACGTATCCCTATGATTGGCATATTTTTACCCAGTCGCAGTCTCTTATGGCAATATTTTGCAGGAAAGCTCTTTTCATTACAAAATGTGTCACGTACGACCAATTACATATTATGACACTTAAGCTGCCAACAAATTGACTGCATGTTAGAAGTTTATGCATGAAGTCGCAATCAACTTCATGCAACCGAGACAACGACTGCACGAAGTTGATAATGACTTCACGCGTTAACTGGCTACATTGGCTGAAGTCGGTTTCAACTGCATGCAGATAATGCGTGAAGTCGTTATCCCACACCTCGACTACATGAAGTTGATAACGACTTCACGTATTAACTGCAAACATGAAGTCAACCCGTTAGCAGCCTTAGGGTTTGAATTTATTTCCATTACCATTTTGCCTTCATTGTGAGTTTAACTGCCTCCGGAGCCGAACGGCTGTGTTGGAACGAACCTTGCTGTACTACCACGCCGTGAGAAATATTTGTATGGCCCACATTTATTTATGTCGTAAGTTTGAGTGTAATTTGTGGTTAGCTATGTATGTGTCCATGGCACCCGCGTTACAATGTTTCCCTAGTACGGGGCTATTAAAGTCTGTTAAAATCCATTTTCAACAAAAAGTAAACAAACCTGTTTGGTTAAAATTCTAAAGCAATCACTTATAAAATCGAATAAGTAACACTTTCACGTATATTTCATTATTTTTTATAATAATATTCATTTGAATAGCATCGCAAAATTGTATTTGAAAAATGATAATTCAAAAGTGAGGTTATTTTCATCTATACTTCTATAACTTGTGTTTGGTGGTATAGTGCTGTACGAAAACAACATCCCGTTCATTCAATTAAAGTTTTTGTAATCGATTAGTAAATCGAAAATTTCAATCGCAATCGAACGAGTATCTAAGTGTAAAGATTTGAAAGAGGATTTAAAATTAAGATTTCGGAAATTTTAAATATATGCTTTTATAGGTTATGTATTTTTACTATTAATGTAAGAAAAACCGCTAGTATGACTCAATTAAACAAATCGTATCATTCAATTAATTAGTTGATTTTTGGTTTGCATTACAATTGGCCATCACTCCGTCTATGCTCAGGTCAGTGACTTGTATGTTTACTTTTTGTTTAAAATGGATTGAAACGAAGTATAGTGTGTGGGTTTTTATTATTATTATATCTATTTTAGACTCTCGCCTGTCTATTATTAATTATTTAATTACTGAACGTTTTTTGCACAGTACAATAAAGTACAAATGGCGGACTGCTAAATACCAAGTGACCACTTAGGATTCATTTGAAGAGCGTGTCAAGAAACTTATGGGTGACTCGGAATTAGTTGAAATACTCTGTAGAGCCTTGAACAGTGCCTTAAAATTGCTGGCTTACCGGTATTCTACAGGAGTTGCATGGTCTAATTCCGATTTCACCTTTTCATCATCGAAAGACTAGACGTAGACTGGGGTTCTGCCCCTAGTTGTGGATATTCCAAGGATTCACACGAAGCGTTTTGCTTCATCATTTACATGACGGACGGCTATGGAGTGAAATTCCCTGCCTCCAGACTTACTCCCTGAATGCTATAACTTTTTCAAGGCAAGAGTCAATATTATTAAGACACCTAAAACCTCCATTGTCGATCTCATCGTCATTTTCCATTAGGGTGAGATAAAGGTGAAAAGCGCACTTATTTTTTAAACACAAAAACATTATGCCATAAGGCGTTCTCTACCAGCCAACCATTGAGCCAAACAGAAAAAAATATCAATAGGTTAGTGCTACACTTAGAACGAGATTAACCAAATACCCAAAATTTGACAGCTAATTTATAAAGTACAAAATAAATATAAGTAAAGATACTTCTATATTTTAATAAGTATATGTACCTATAGCAACATTATGCAGATACTTGATCTTGAAGATTATCAAAATATTTGGTATCGCAAAATGCGCTTGAGGGATTTAGTTCAAAGATGGATTGCGTAAAGGGCGAATGTGATGGTGATATTAAAGAACAATCATGGCACTTTGATAATGAAATGTACCTATCTTCTACTATATCAATATTACATTAACAAGGTCCCGTCGTCTAGGGAAGATTAGTTTTTGTTTTCTATTATTCGCAGCTGCAGTAGTGACATTTTTGTTTTGACTTTTTTAGCACCGGCTAGCTGTGAATAGCCGGTCGGTTTACAAACGGTCAAACACAGCTGACAGGCGGTGGTTTCTTTTATTTAGTAGACTAATGCACTTGTAGACGGATCGTGACTTTTCATTCTAAATTATTCACTTATGGATTACCTTGTGACATTATGACATATAACCGTACTTGTTAAGAGGGAGCATGCCAAAAAAGTTTTGACGTTGGCTCCGCCCAAATTTGTGAAACAAACATATGCCTGAAGTTCGCGTGACATGCGACAGGAGATGTTGAATTTTGCGCATTAAAAGTACAAAATTCGTTTTAGCGGAATAACTCTAAAACTAAAGGCATTAAAAAAAATCCGTAGTGACAGTTCTCGATCATGCATAAATATAATTAATTATCAAATTTTTGTCCTAATAACCTGTAGCATTTCGAGGATGAATCGAAAAAATGTGAAAATTAGATGTCATTTCGTGATTTTTATCTATCGAGGAAACTTTATTGTTTTATGTTTCTGATTAGTGTCTGAATGTATCGTGTAGTTACTCATACAATATTTTATTTTGAACTTTAAAGTGGATATACCTCTCTAAAATCAAATCGAAGATTAGGAATTTTACCTCTGCTCCCTCTTGAGTAAAAATCGCAATAGAACGACTAAGCATTTACCTAAACGTCGAGGAAATAATACACATAGAGTGGGTTACGGCTCCCTCTGAATTCCTGGAATTATTGTATTTTATATAGTAGCGATGGGTGCGGCTAGCACGGGACTGCGGTGGATGACACAAACTTCGGGAGGCCTATACCCAGAAGTGGGTGAAATCAGGCTGTGGATGATGATGATGGTATAGTAGCAGTAGAACTCACTATGAAAGAATTCGTACGTAGAACCTTACCTATTTCTGCCGCCATGCAGTTACGTGAAGGGTACTGGTGAAATTACAGTCACATGAGATTTGTCACCTTATGTCTGAGACCTTTGTGATTTAAAACTCTGCGTGGTACTGCAACTGTTATGGACAGGCGTATCACTTACCATCAAGAGCATGACTTGTTCGTCCCGTCTTTTGATATCATATAAAATATTCGTACTATCTATTCTATATATTTTCCTTGAAGTTTAGGTAATAATATATAATCAGGTAACGAGTATCATGCTGTTATTTAGTAACTATTAACGTTTATGATCAGAATGGTTGTGAATACAGCTCTATTCTTAACGAGGTACCGTCGATTGAGCATTACTTTTATCGGATACTTGACCGATATTACAGAATTGATAACGCTGTACAGCCTTACGACCTATTCGTATTACGTGTGAAATAATTCTGCTGTAATTAGATTTCAGGTGGCTTCATATATACTAAATTTGTTGTCACATAAACTGAAATTGTTAAGTGTTGAATGGTCAGCATCGGACATCTAAAGGGCCCAAAAGTGGGTTTGTTTTTGTAAACACTAATCTTCATGATTTAGATCCGGAAAAAATACGAGTAGTTTCATTTTTTATGTGTAACAATCGCGAAATCCTAATAACTAGATGTGAAACTGTTAATTTTAAAACTCTACTAAAAAATTCTGGTATTATTTTACTTCTACATTTTTATACTTCTATATATCTACATATTATTTATGTAATGTAATTCCATAATATATTCCATCCAATATAACTCATATAAAAAAAATCTCTTATCAGGAAGATGAATTAGAAAAGTCGACAAATCGTGTACCGGTAATGATGTCACATGATTTAATTTTAACCAATAGAAAGGTCACCATATTTTTCGCATTAAAATTCAACACCACGGAAGAAAGAAAAGAATGGAAATGGCATTAAGCAACATTTGTATCAAAACCGGTGTCGCCACACGCACACATTTGAAAACGTAATCTTACATTAGTACTAAGGTAACATAATTTTGATTGGTATAAATTATCAAACGAAAATATGAAACTTATTTGGATCCAATAAGGTTTTATTATTACTAGTCACATAAAAGCTAAGAATGCTACGGACATAAAATTCTTGGAACAAAAGCGAAAACTTGACAATATAGAGATAGGGATGTGACATTTAATTGATATCGACATTAAGTTTCATAACTAGCGGCATATTGAACTAGGTATTGCGTTTTTACTTGTTATAATTAGGGTTAACTACGGAGTATATGGAAACGGCATTTAAAAGAATTTCGTCGAGAACTAGCGTAGCTAATTTTACACACACACATTTGTTACCAAATACGCATAAGGTTTTACTACACGCAAATGTTAATTGATATTAGCATTAGATACGCAGGCGTGCTACAATCACAGTATTAATGATTTATTATACTGTCGTCGTACTTTCATTAACCTACTAGATTTCAAGTCAATACGATCTCTGGAAGGGTTGAAATATTAAAACACAATCATCATAAAAATCTTTATTCTCCCTGAAATGTGATATGAATTACCTCTTTCTAAACTTACTTTAGAAGTTTACTTTTTACTTAATGACTACACCTATAGCGTCGACGAGCTTGTCAAGAAAATGAAGATACTTATATCCGGAGACGAAGAAGCGAATCATTTGTTTCAGGAAAACTTGACGAAAAATAACTGACAATGTTTCAGAAATGTTTTCACATTTAGATGTGGTCTATAATTTGTGAATGCGACTCTGAGTTTCATGTCATAAATTACCTGATTCACCAAATAATTTATTTCTTAATGAATTTTTCGGTTGTTATTCATATGTATATAATTTACTGTAATGTCACGAAATGCCTATAGCAAATGGTGCTACGTTTAGTAGGTACGCAGCTTTTGCTGCCTGTTGCTTCAGCCCATTTCTCCTTTAAAAAGGATCCGGCGGGAAACTAAAAAAATCAATACAAAAACTGAAAATGTAAATCATTACTATGATAAAACTAAGAACTCAAGAGGACGAAGGTGGCTTATAATAAGCAAGTAGGGAGATAGAAATCATGTAGATAAGGAAAAGAAAATGTCCAACCTAATAAAGTCTTCATTTGATACTCCGCGAACTTACGTGGTTACGTTAAAATTATCGACACTGTACCTATATATATATAATATAATATATCTATATTTCCTTTTTTTCCATTAATATATCGTTTTTACTTAAATTGAAAATTTAAAAAAACTATTGCGAGTGTTGGGACCAAACATTTAAGTAATCAAAATTGTTAGCTTTTATATACCTGTAAACAATTTATGTTTACACATTGGTATCTATTGCTTTAATTAAAAAAATGATGAACTAAACCAAAACCGGGTTTCTAAATACAGAGTTTCTACATATCGATAATTTGATTACAACACGCGGACTCAGTACCAAGTGTAATACGACACTAGTGCAAGCAATTCATTGAGCGTCATTCGAATTGTTCTTTTGACGGCGGCGATGGCTAGCAGCCAATGTATATTGTTATTACCGAGTTGCAATAAAATAGTTTTGTTTCGAAATTATAATATTGTATTGTTAAAAATATTAGAAAATACAGAGTTTTAGTACTTACCGATGAAATGAAATCACTCCCGGAGTATTTTTTCAAGCTTTGGCTTCTTACGCGACATGATATAATGGCACAATTCGGCGTATTTCTATTTTTTTTCACAAAATAATCAAGTATCACATTTGAACGACGACTGACGCGCTGTTGACACTCTTATGCCCGTCTGGTGATAAGCTAGGTAACGCGGACCCCGCCCACTAACCAGTCTATTACTAGTATTTATGTGGTCTGTGTTCAACAGATGCTGAAGACAGCTGTATAACAAGTTAAAGAAATATCTATTTTGATTTGGGACTCGTTTCTTGAAATGCTCTTGGTGCAAGAAAAGTAGCCCACGATGTTACAGTTCCCATGACACATACAACTGTTATGCACAGATCTATTAACCATAGCAACGCGTCTTCCGTCTATTCTAGAATCACTGAATAGACAACCTATCTTTGGCAACAATACAGTTAATACATTAACAAACGATAACATACTAGCGGACCACCCACTATTGTACATTGGTTTCACAAAAAATGGGCTATTGTGAAAATTGCCAAGCTTGGTTTAGGTAGATCGACAATATTGTAGTAAATCGAACATATTTTTATGTCTTTACGATGTTCTTCCCGAATAAATTCGATGTCATCTCCGTAAACATGAAATGGGAAATCTTTCAATTTGTTTTTTTGGGTTAAAACAAACGGAAATATTACAATCCGCGGTCCCGTCCACCCAAATCAAAACTGACAGGTGTTCCGATTTAATTTTATTAATAAAAAAGAAGAAAAGAAGCTGCAATTTGATAAATAATTCAGTAGCAACCCGAAGAATACACAAATCTGGGTTGGGTGGAATACTTTTTGGGACTTTGTAAGTTTGTTTTTGATTGGATATATTTCGGGTGAACTGGCGGCCACTCGAGCTTGAACTTATAGGTAGGCTCCAGAAAGGGGGAAACTGATCACTGGCACAAGAGAGAGAGAGAGAGAGAGAGAGAAAGAGAGAGGAAACTTTATGATATTTTAAAGATTCAAGAAGACGTACGCTGACAAGTATGGTGTGTATCCGCCAAAACGTGGTTCTGTATGATCAAAAAGGTTGAAAGGGCCATAGAATTTGATTGTTCGAGCTTGTAAATACTAAATAATTGAAAAAACATCACAATTTGTCGAGAAATTTGTACCCACAAGAAATTTCCGGCCATATTATAAGACCGCAGTCGCCTTAACGCTCTTGAAGCGACTCGTGGCAACACAGAGTTGGTACATTTACATCATCTGACCAGTACGCTCGATATATGTTATCATTCCGTCTTGAACAAGTCCGAAGATAGTGCGGACTCTTTTGGCATCAGTCTTGGCCCTTATTAGACAAATAACCCATAACAGCTTTAATTTCAACACCCAATCACCAATTTCAGTGAACGTTATCTAACTTCGTCCCGGATGATGTTTCCAGTCACGCAACACATTTCAAAATTCCCCAACAACAAATTAAAACACAGACTTGTCTTTTAATCTTTCACTCTTGTAGCAAATTTGTAATGTAAAGATGACGGGTGTATTGATGACGTCAACGAATCCAGTCAAACTTCGTGTTGTATTTAGAATAACATCGGTTTGTTTGGTAATCCCACGCACTTTCCCAGTAGTACCAATATACGATACAAAAAAATCACCGATATCATTCTGATAGCTGTTCCCACAAGGACTAAACCTACGCATAAGGCAACTTGATTGATTTATCTACCACAGTAAAAAAAACAGATGGAGTAGTTATATTCATTTCAGTGTTTGCGTAAAATTTGTTTCTCTTCGTTTTTACAGCATTTCATATACATATTTCACTTCACGATTTCAAAGAAAAGTTGTAATGCCATAGCTCTCCTCTAATTAATACAATACCGAAGTCTCGAAATTCATTTACACTGCCACCATCTTACTTCTGTAGCCCAAAATACCGTTCAAGTATTTTCTCCATATAGCGCAAATCGATAATTTTCTAACGCACAGTTTAATCCATTTGTATAAGTTTGCACCTCATTATCCTACACAATGAGTTCTTTGGAACGCTAGTAAAATTTGAGCTGAGTTTAGTGTTACTGCGGAATTGGAGCACATAAAGGATTTCTGAATTTCATTGCTAACTTGCCAGACGTTATAAGATACTGGCAGTCAAATTGTGCCTACAACAAAACAAATTTAATACAATCGAAACGTGTTTACAACAATAATAATAATGATGATGACAAAGGTAGAGAAAGAGATGCTTATGTGACTAGGACTTGTAAAGAAAATGATTGACGGAACTGATTTCAAAGGCGAATCTGAGCGGGAAAAAGGATACGATGAACTTACCAATCTAAATTGAGGACGTTCTAAAGACAAGGTCAAGAGAATCCTTAACCGATGAACATATAAGAAAGCACTGATGCGTGTTCATGAAGCGAAAGATATATGTCAGAATCATAAATGGAAGGCTGTGTTTTGTTGGGAAAAGGGTGTAATGTGTATATACATGTGCAATTCATTGTTGTGTGTAAACAATAACACCAATGGATAGGTTTTGAACTAGGAGACTACCGGGCCACTGAAGTTGTACAATACCCATACAACTAGGTACAGGAAGAGACCCCGGCTCACTTTTTACGATAATCGTAGAAAAATTCTAAATTCACATACGATACAGGGCGGTGATGGTCCTATTTATGACTGATAACTATACGGTAAACCCGCAAACAATATTACCAATACCGAGGGAAGAAATTTTTCACGATCGCCCCAATTCCCAAAGCAATTAATCTACCGTCGCACGTTTAATTTACCGAGCTCGTGTGAAAAATCGCGGGCAGTAGTCATTAACTACCCTGCACTGATTCATTTCGGGTATATTTACGCTCGATTAAGAACGAAAGTGTATTAGATTTTTAAGTAACAATGTAATTATTGGGTTACGATTTTATTACCAATATCGTCCTTCTCCTTTATCATAACTGAGTGACACGTAGAATCTTGCTCAGCTTTCAAAACAGAATAGATTATATTTCAAGCTACAGCTCAAAACTGTCAAAACGCAAATATCATTACCGGCAATATTTACCTAATAGTTAATTAACAACGTTAGTTTTATATGACAAATAGCACCGCATCTAACGGTCACAATGAGTAACATTTGGTATGCAAGTACTATAATGCTGTCTATAACGACAACTATCACTTATGGTACGTACATAGAATCTCTCACAAAATGTGGTTCTGGCTGTAAGCGTCCCACAAGGCACGCTACTCAGCCCGACTTTGTTTACGAGAGGCATACAATCCTCATAAAGTAAAAAAACAACGGTTTTACTGTGGCCACGCGGCTGGGATAGGATATTTGGGCTTTGATGTTCATAGAAATGTTATGTTAGATGTATAGATATAACTTTATTCATGTAGAGAATTCAATTGTTTCCATAGAGTTGTAATTTTAATACAAATAAACATAATGCTGAGGTCGTTTGGTTGAATATTGTGACTTTTGGGCCAAATATTATTTATAAACTATAATAACGGGGAAGTAACAAAGCACAAATCCAAGTATTAGTTATTGTGCAAAATAGGATTAAACTTCAGGACTTTCGCATGTCATGTTTCGCATGTCAAGCATTATCAGCCAACAAAACTCCCAAAACTTGACACCATGACTCCTTAGTGTTTAGGTCTGCTAAACTAGCCTAAAATGATCTGGGAGACTTCGCATCATCTCAGTTTTATAAACCTTTTTAAAAATACAGGTGACCTTACTTAGCTTCTTGTTTCCTTAAAATATAATGAACCTTGAAAAACCTGAAGCCTAGCCTTTTTCCTTCTATATTTTACGACAACACAAACATGATACTAAAGGGAATAATAGTATATCCCATAATGCCAATATTCGAGGGTATCTACTCGATCCCTTGTTTGGTATAGATTGAATCTGCAAAAGTGATATCCGTTCGTGGTTTTCCCTTGGGCCACTTTAAATATTGCCAAAGAATACTAGTGATGTTTTAGGTTACCTTTTTGATGGAGTGTATTTTTTTGTTAGGCATCTATTAACGTTTGAAGAAGAATCGTAGAATGTAGGCCTTGAAACAATTATCATGTCATCAAGTAACGGGACGATAAAGTCTAACAGCTGATGGTAAGCAACAAGTCTACCCATAACAGTTGCAGAATCACACAGGGCTTTAAAATGCAAAATCTGATTGACACTGTCACTGCCCTTGTTACCCTGGGACATAAGTTGACAAGTCCAATGACCCTATAGTTGCAGTATCACCTTTATCCTTCAACACCGGAACGCAGCTATGTTCAGATTATTGCTAAGCGGCAAAAATTGTGAAGGTACTTCCTCAGACAAATTCTTTCACAATGAGCGTTAATGCTTGACAAGCAAGACAATAAAAACGGTAATGCAAATTACCAAACAAAACATACATGTTAAATTTGTGTATAGGGCTAGACTTCGGTGATATTCTGCGTGCTTCATAATGGTAAAGAACACTAAAATGTAACAAATACGCCAGAGCAAAACCTAAGGCACAAATTTCAAAAACGCTCAACATTCACCTTCTATGATTAAGATACTGATTTTGATTCGAATGAAGGCCTGCACTACTGAAAGTTTTCGAAATCACGTTCAATTAAGTGGACGTTCACCATGGAAGAAAATGTCGCGATGAAACATTGCATGCTGAAAAATGTTAACAAATAACCCCCAATAAATAACCTGCCTTCGGATCGATATAATAATTAAATTAATTACCAATCAGAAACCAAACAAACATATTTTGCTGCAAATAACTCATATTGTATCCCCGTACGTAATTTGTAACTTAATCCATTAACATTCTTACACCTGACGATCTATAAATTACCCGACTTCAACGAGGCGAGGTTACCATTAGCTTTCATCGGAAACTTGAATGGAATTAATTAATAATGAAAGTTAAATTCAATTAAGGTCTCAAAAGTTTCTTATGGTGTTTAGGGTTGCCGAAAATGTACTTTCGGTTCTAACTTTTCGTTTTGCTTCTTGTCGATTCAGGCATTGGGCTTAACGAATTATTCACAGTTTCAACTATTTAGCACCAATAATCTCTTTTTTTCCATTGCGTCACGAGAAAAACCAAAAAAAATTTATTAAAATTTCGATTACGTCTATGGGCTCTTGATCTTCTTCTTGTAGTATCGATGGTATAATGGTTGCCATCGTGGTGAATTTGCCAATCGGCGTAAGGTACTAGCCGATTGTTGCCCAGGGTACGCCAGACTACAGGAAACGGATGATACGTTAGGCGGG
Organism: Hyposmocoma kahamanoa; assembly: GCF_003589595.1. NCBI lineage: Eukaryota > Metazoa > Arthropoda > Insecta > Lepidoptera > Cosmopterigidae > Hyposmocoma > Hyposmocoma kahamanoa. Next base: position 1,135,775 of record NW_020653409.1, on the reverse strand, counting down.
GAGGCTCCTTTCGTGCATCCCATGGGCTCTTGATGAGGAGATCCCGGTAGTATCTATTTAGGAAATGAAGTTTTCTGAATTGGTTTTGGATATTTTGAGTAACTCGCCATTTGGTGAAAACGCCCAACCGGATATCACTGTTAATTTAAATTTTCCAGCTTCCTTTCACTTTTAAACGTGACAACCCTATCCTTCGAAAATATATTGGTAATACCGGAAGTTAAGGTGCTAAAATAAATCTTCGCATATGAACCAAACTTTTTAGCTCACTGCGAATTGGCAATCGCTTTGTGAAATTCACGGCTTCGCTTTTATGCGCAACTTTGTTTGAAGTAATTTCGACGATTCCCGAATACGTGGATTGTATTGCAATGGCATTGTAATCAGAAACACTTTATGAAATCCCTTTATGTTGTTATTATTAATACAAAGATTGAACACAAAGGAAAATCCCTTTGATCCGACAGAATTTGACCTTGAACCTGTGGTCACGTTGACACGTTGTACAGGTCGAGCTAGCAGGTCAACGAAATTCTTCTATGTCCCACTTATATAGAGAGCTTAGTTCTGCTGCTTATGCCATACGAAAAGTCAGGCAACGTACTGACGTCGAAACAGCCAGACCCGTTTACTACAGTTACTTTTGCAGTATAATGTCATACGGCATTTTATTGTGGCGCGCAGCTTCTATCGAAACAATTTTTATTTTGTAGAAGCATGCGGTAAGAGCAATCTATAAATTGAGCTACGGACCTCACCTGGAGATTTTTAAGAAAATTGGGCAAATTGACCACTGCATCACGGTTTATTTACAATTGAATACTTTTTGTGCGTCTGAATAATGAATTGTATAATAAACGAAACGATGTAAATATAAATGGAAGGTCGTGAAGTCTTAACTTTATCGAAGTTAAGACTTCAGAGGGTTCTCAGTTCTTTTGTGGGGCGAAGTTATCAAAATATTATAATAAGGTTGTAAAAGCTGCTTTGGACCAATCCTTTGACAAATTCAAATTTCATATAAAGGCAACTTTAGTAAAGAGACGATATTACTCTGTTACGGATTACATAGTCAAAGTCAAAGTCAAAGTCAAAGATTATTTATTCCATAAGTAAAATAAATTTACACTTGAAAACGTCACACTTAAGCTACTGCTCGTTCACTACGCTGACCTCCCTGAGAAGAACGAGCAAGAAACTCTAGGGATTGCTCTTTTCAAATAAACTTAAATGCTATGGAATACACTTTGAATGAAATTTGTGTGGATTCTGGAGCCATGTCGTCTTTCCATACATCTTTATCTAACATGTAGTCTTCAATTTTGTAATATGATTTTTCGATCAAAATATTTTTAATGTAGTTTTTAAACTTAGGAAATGATAAACTTAATATATGCTCCGGAATCTTATTGTACGAGTATAAACGTATACAGTTCCCCATAAAAGAGTTGTTTACCTAGGTTAAACGAAATCGTGGTACCATGAGTTTGGACTTAGCTCTAAGGTTAATATTATGGATATCTTCTTTCTTATTAAAATTATGTGTGTTTTTACGGGCATATAAAATATTTGAGGAAATGCACTGTGATGCCACAGTCACGATACCAGTCTCCTTAAACTTGTCTCTGCGACCCGAGAGCCTAGACGGTACACAGAGCGAATCGCTCGTTTTTGCAATACAAATATGGTTTGAATATCTGCCGCTTTACCCCACATGAGAATCCCGTATGACTTTATACTATGGAAGTAACTAAAGTAAACTAGTCTAGCAGTACTAACATCGGTAAGCTCACGTATTCTACGGACTGCGTATGCAGCGGAGCTTAATTTGCTGGCCAGGGACGATATATGTGGAAACCACTGAAGTTTACTATCTAAGGTCACTCCCAAGACTTCTCAAGATTCTCCGTTTATTTCTATGCTTGGACTAATCGATTTTACGTTAGGTAATTCAAATTTAACACATTTTGTCTTCTTGGCATTAAGCAATAAATTGTTAGCATTAAACCAATAAACTACCTTAGAGAGGGTATCATTAATACGGTCATAGTTAATGTCATGTCTGTCTGTTTTAAAAATCAAGGATGTGTCATCAGCAAACAACACTATTTCGCAATGGTCCTTAACAAAGAATGGCAGATCATTAATATAAATGAACGATAGAAATGAACATGAACGATAAGACTGTACTGTTGTATAAAACTCACGTACGGCACCATATAGAGTATTTCTCGCATCTCTGGGCAGGAGCTCCCAAATACCAGCTTGACCCCGTTGGCTCCATCCAACGTAGGGCTGTTCGTATTGTCGATGAGCCCAAACTCACAGACGATATGGAGCCAGCCTACGGAGAGACGTTGGCTCTCTGTGTTCTATCGTCTTTATAATGGCGAGTGCTCAGAGGAACTTTTCGAACTGGTGCCGCCGTTTCCACCATCGCACCTCCCGCCAAAGGAGTAGAGTCCATCCCCACATCTTAGATTTTTTTTAATAAGAAATAAGTGCGCATTTGACCTCTTTGCTAGAGTAGTTACCGAAATAGCAATTGATATTAGTCCTTTTACCTGTTATAACTTCAATATCCGATAAATCGGTATAAAATCATCACCGGCACCTCTAGGTGTAGTATGCGTAACGGCTGCATGCATCGCGTGAGCGGTTACAGGGCTTTCAAAAGCTATCAACGCATAGGCAGCTCATCTGATGTTGCAAATGTCCATGGGCGACGTTGACCACCTCCCATCAAGTGGCTCGTTCACTCGTTTGCCTCCTTCTTTACGTAAAAAAAGAGACACAGTTTGGTTTTAACATTTGCATTATTGTGACCTACGAACTAGAGATAATTTTGACTAGATTTGATTTATCTTTGACTTTTTTTGGGTTTTCAATGCCGGAGGCGATGTCTATACTGCACGACTTGTTCGTCCCGCCACTTGATATCTGAAAAAAGTTACTTCACTGTCTTACTGTTCCTTACATACGGCGCTATGCTGTGTCGGTTAAACGTAGATCCATGGTTATTTGTTTAACCACAACTGACGTTATAATTTGAATTCTTTAGTAGCAGTAGAAGCTCCTTGTGAAAGAATTTGTCCAGCAAAGTACTGCCAGTTACCAATTTGCCGGAATATAATGACAGACTGCGTAAGTTTTACCTATTAAGCCTAGAAAGGAGGATGTGGTTATCTGATCTGTTCTGTCCCCATAAAATAGTGGGTAGCTTTTTTGATACTCACCTCCTGGAACAATTTGATATCAGGGTTGCCTGTAGGACCATGCGTATACCACAACTCTAATAATGTTGCAGTAAATAAACCCAATTTTAAGAATGTGTCGGTATTATAACGAAATCTGTTATGCACACGACATATTTAATTGTAACATTCTAACTTTTAAATCAAAATTACTTAGCCACACGTAGTAAGAAGTGGAACCACTAGTTCACATTAATTGTTTTTTTTTTTTATTATTTAATTGGTATGCAGTTAGATTTTTTTTTTTGCATTTTTTATATACATTTCCGCTCTTTGTTTTATGGAATGCTATGTTTAGTTGTAACTGGGTGTTAGTTTTATAGTGCTATTTAAGAATTGTTTTAGTATTACGTTATATCTGATGTCTGTAACTTTACCAATAAAACAAAAATAAAATCAAATATCGCAGAGCGACGGGAGCAGTGGCAGTGCCCATAGGATCTTAGCGATTTAAAGCACTGAGTGGTACTGCAACTGCTATGAACAGGCATGTCGCTTACCACCAGGCGCACGACTTTTTCGTCCCGTGACTTAGTAGTTCTATGTAGATTTCGAATTAAGTATATAAGTTTAGAACTTATCCCTGTATTCCTATTTGCAAGTTATTATAATAAAATCCAAAAGTAAGAAAATTACACTTGTAATCGTCATATTTATTAAACTCTACAACTCATTCGTAATGCAGAAGAGAGAGAAGAATGAGAAGCTCTTGAAGTCGCTCTTTGTAAATAAACTTTTGTTCACATTTATCATTTAACAATATTTGTTTTAAATATCCACGTCATTCTGTTTATCTACGAGTAGCGAGAAGCCGTGGTAGCCTAATAATTTGACCTACTACCTCTCAAGTAGAGGCCATGGGTTCGAACCGTTCTGAATTTCTCAGAATTTGCGTGCAAAATTTAATTTGAAATTTGCGATGAAATTTTCGGTGACGGTAAACATAATGCCGAAACCTATACGTCGGAGAAGGTTCACAATCCTTCGAAACCAGCTTTGGCCAGCGTGGCGGACTTTGCCTAAACCCTCGCGCGAGAGGAGACCCGTTCCCAGCAGTGGGACATATAAATGTGTTGATGATAATGAACGCCATAACCACAACACTCACGATGTTCTGCTAACTGAAAGAAAAGCTCTCTAGTATATGCGTTCAATCTCTTTAATAGAATTAACAATGATAATGTAGATTGTTTTTCTTCCTAACCTAACTTAACCCTTTGTTTTTACAGGATGAGGGAGTACGTCGAGGAAAACGAAAAGAACGATCCACTCATACACGCTCCCGACAAGAAAAATAACCCATGGGCCGAAAAAGGCAAATGCGTAATCATGTAATGTAAACTTTATAAGTAAATAAAAAAAACAAATATCACCAAATTCTAAACCTGAGGTCTGGACTCCATCAAAGTTATGATTGCTCAAGGAATCTTCTAGAAGTTTTGGATGAAGCGGAAGCTTTTCGAAACTGCCAGACAATATGTAACAATTGAACGTCGTAGATATCGACACGAGTGTTGATGGAATATTAGATAAACCAAACATCAGTTTGTTTTAATTTGAGTTGTACTATTTGTTCCCAAATAATAAGATTCTAGTCCTTATTTTAACGATGTAAAGAATGTACATTTTAATATGCGACGCAATGATGTACTTATGAAATGTTTTTTGTTGACGATTTAAAAAGAATGGTTGTAAATACGTTAAATTTTGTATTACTAGTAATAGAATGTTTGGTCATGAATCTATCGGTAGAAGGTAATTGGGACGGTAATGGTAACTAGTGAATGAGATAAAAGTTAATTAACAAAATAACTTCAACGACGTATGTTGACAACCGATTTTTTTTTTATTAGTTAAGTTTGCGAAGATCATCCTCAAAAACAGCGGAATGGGGCGCGATTTATAAAATTAAGAAATTTTGTTTTCAAATAAAGAACCCGTACAGTTCCATACAAAGCAAAGCAACTTCCTCTTCCATTTTTGTATGGGATTGTCTATGGATTCTTCTAAGAGTCAAATCTATGACTTCCAAAATTTTGACCTTTGAGTTATGTTTATAGAAAATGGAATTGAGAAAAACTTTGTCACCAAATTTTGTAGAGATAAATTTAAACTTTAACTGTGAAGATTCTCCGAGCTCAATGAATCTTTACATTTAAACTTAATGATTAAACTATAGGGAATAATCGCAAATCACAACTTAACATCTATTTGCTGAATCACCGGCTTTAGGAGAGTTATTAAAAAAAATATTCGCAATAAAAGGGTGAGTGGTTAAATTGAGGATTGTTAAAGTAGAACTGTAAATTTAAGGTTAAAAATAAATATAACATAATCTTGTTCGAAACCAAAGTAATTGTTAAGCTGATCTTAGGGTACTTTTTTATAAACACGGGGTACATTCCGCAGTGCCATTATCTAGTAAATGCTTCTATAAGTATATCTAGTTCGCTATCTTCTATATTCCACTTTCATATTAATATACATGCTATAATTTATTACGTGTAACGCATACTTCTTAAACCTTCTTCATTTTAACGGTAACCATCTTATGATTTTCATGTATTTAGAAAATTAAAAAGGAATTACAATCAAATTTTAATCTAGCACTTGATTAGCTTAGTGTAATTTGAAATTTAAAATGAAAATGTCTACCTAAGTCATTCATGGTTTACTTAATAAAAGCGAACTATAGTAGTTTCCCAATAAATATCTAAATTTATATTCTAAGAATTTCTAAGCTTATGCTTTACTTAATTGACGCTTAGATGATTTTGAAAATGTTAAGTGTATGTTAAAGTAGAAATATAAGTTGACTAGAAGCGGCAAGGGATTAGGTACCGCCGCTACTAAGCGTACCTTTAGATTCTTCCATCTTTACATAACGCCACTAATAACTTCGATTGTTGGAAGTATTATGTATTAAAACTAAACCTTGTCTACACTATCTTGTGGCAAAAGACACAGTTGATTGATTCTAGAATGTTTTCAAGTTGATATGTCTCGAGTGATATACGTAGCTCTGTGAAGTGTCACGTAACAAAATGCAGACAGTTAAATGAGAGATCAGTAAATCTACTAGACAACTTATAGTTCTATTATTTAACCCAAGTAGCAACTTATCTAACATTCCATTAAAAGGATTGCCCTTAATCCAAATTTTCATTAAAATAGAAGAAATTTTAAACTTACGCACTGTAGATACCTAATTGTAGATTTAAAATTTAAAAAAAAACTAACCTTTAAAAAAATTAAAATCTCTATAAAATACCTTCCCCTATACCATATCTAGAACGTGAAATGAAAAATCATTCTGGCTGTGAATAATTCCATTTTCTTTAGATGCTTCACCTCAAGTCACTCATTAGTGAATCGAATTTTTATACAAAATAAATGCTAACACCGACAATAAGAGTTTCACGAACATTTTTGACAAAATTTTTTCATCTCTGCAATCACAACCATTATCATGTGTAAGAATAAGAAAACTAAGAAGAGACCACGCTTCCACACAAAACCTATAAATTGCCGATATCTGTTATTAAAAATAGTACTTGCATCTAATATACTTCACAAAAATTTGAAATGAGAAGTCTAACAACTTGAATTGAACACACAGCCGAATGTGTTCCTAAACTAAGACTTATACAACATTCATTTCTATTAATTGATTAAGTTACAGTCATATAATTGAAATAAAAATAGTAAAGTCGTATTTCAAAGATGACATAGAATGTGGTATCGTACAATAACGATGTGGGATAAAACTGGAGCTCTACAGGTATCTTGCTACACATCCTGCAGTATTCCAAAATAATAACATTGCAATGGCACTTCCAGTTTTCTTATTTTTCCGAACAAAAATCATGTCAATTCCTTATACGTACTTCTCTTTAAGTAAACATTATTATGAAATTTTATTTATTCGCCATCTCTCTCTTTCATATAAGTTTTTCATCTATCTATCCTTTTCTTAGCCATGAATAGTTAAAGTTAGGTCTAGAGTAAACTGTAGCGTTAGTTTTAATTAATAAGAAACAAAAATCAAAAGTTGATTGTTAATGTATAATAATAAAATTGCAATTCAGAGGTATTATCTAAGATTATAAACTAAAATGGAACGAGATTTAATTGTTTGCTTTAAATGAGTTAGGTAATAAGGGTCCTTGTACTTTAAAGTTAGGAGTGACAAAGTTTTTCTCTGAATGAAAAAGTTTAGTGCATTTTTAATATTCGAGCTGTTTTTGAGGACGGAAAAGTTTTCTCATTTACCATATTTAATTTAATTTATTGTTTCAAGTTAAAAGTTAAACCAAAGATTTCCTTGCTTGTATCGGTAACTGTTAACGGGCGGTTATGTCTTTTTACGCGTTTCAATTAACTGTGGATTGGAAAAAACGTATTTTAACGTAAACAATAGCGTTCTTAGATTCAAAATCGTTCAACGTTTTATTCAATCCGCGTCAGTTAAATTGAAATTAAGCTAAGAATAAAACTTAAACGATAATTTTTAATGGATTAATCCGAAAATTTAATAACTAGATAAGGTGATATTGGAAATGATTTTTTTAGAATTAATAGGGTAAGGTGTCGTATGTAATTATGTAATCAGCAATCACTGAAATAAATGAAAATCTGTACTTATGTTTGTTTTATTAACAACCCTAAATTGCAATATCGCTACCACAGACATATATCTAGATAGACGCCGCAACTACAGCAATTTGTATGAAAACCAAGCGTACCACATTTTTTGTACCCACTATGATGTCACAAGAGCTATTTAGTGATGGAAACCTTCCGCTCCATTCAATTAATCGATTCTAAATATAATAATTTTTGTTCAAGTATTTGTTGATTACAAGTAGTCGTAATAATATAGTAGAAAAATACTAGAATAAGATAGATAAGTCTTTAACAATAATATTACTTTCATTTTTAATCGACTTCAAATATGCAAATTATTGTTCTTCCAATAAAATTAGCTTATTATATAACATCTTTTTGTAATAGAAAATCTTATCGATAGAAAACGGTCGTCAATATAATGAACTTGCGACTGCCTTGATTAATTTTACTAGATGGTTTTCTATTGGTAATTGATGAAATTGTTGAATGGCAAGACAAATGAAAATATTACTACTGACAAAATATGGTAAAATCTTATTAATCAGAGGAGGTTTACTTAATGATGGCCTCGTGTGAAATTTGTGTTTATTTATTATTTCTCGGATTTCTAACTCTGCTACTCTGTATATTTGGATAGCATCTTAGGTGGGATAAACTAGACCACCTTCGTCCTCGAAAGCAACGAAACTCATACATATGACCAACTCCAGGTTTTTGTAAAGACAGCGCACTGTTAATTATTTGCATTATATATTTTTTTGTATTACTCGTACTAGATATCCGGCGATGTATGCAATTATTTGCTCACTGTATTCGACAGATACTACTGATAATAGATAATACAAAACTGAAATTAAAACGAAACGTTTCTAAACGTTAGAACAAAAGTGTTATAGAATATTTCTAAGATCATAATAATTTTCGTCCCTTTGTTTTCAAAATCGATCAGAATCGAGAACAGTGTTGCCTAACGTATACATCACTTAAATATTAAATTTGGCCAAAGAAATGTACAAGCGGCCGTACCACTAAACTGAATGCATTATGCCAAAGTGCGTTCGTTCGATATTCATGGCGTATAAACAAAGGATCACAAATATATCGCACCAAGTAAAAGCCGCAATGTATTACAAAACATGAGGCATACACTCGGTTGCATATTTGTTTTCTCGAAATTCATACAAAACCAAATTATTTTTAAAATAAATTATGCATCTTCTGATTACAAAATCACTTGCCCGTGAAAGGAAGCGTCCCTGTTTACCCGTTTACCCACAGTTATGGTGCTTTTGCAGTTTATAATGGCAAAATTATGCATTTTCTCGGGTCGGTAGATAGGGACAACATAAGATAAGATAAAACGTTTACTTAAATCTACAGACATATAGAAAAATATGTAATTTAATAAAAATAAAAAAAACAGCAGAGTCGCAGCGCTGATGGACACCCAGTTATGTATGTGTGATGCAGCAGTGCAAAAAGGCCATTTTCAGCTATAACCTAGAGGATGCCGCGTAGACGATAACGAGCTAGCTGATGCCATTCCATGTTGTATAAATTAAACAATCGCACATGCACACATCTGCAAAGCATCCAATGATGAATTACAGCCCGAGCTCTCTCATCGTGAAGGCCTGGAGAAAAGGCAATGGGACTGGGATAGGTAAACTAAAAAAAAAACGAAAATAGCCTTGTATAAGGAGGTAAGTACCGTAATTTATTATAAAAAGAAAAATCATCATAATTATCTGATTGTGTTTAAAATATACTCTATGCCCTCTTGTTACCGCAGCTAGCACATGAAATATTATCTTTGTAGCTTGTTGTTTCCGTTTGTCTAAATAATTTTATTTTTGTTGTCTGTGATATTTTACATATTACATCCCAGCTTAATTTTAATTTTGTTATCTTTAATTTTCAATACTCATTTGTGATAGCCAAATAAATTTTCTTTCTTTCTTCTTTCTACAATTTTAATTTCGTTATTTTTGAACTCTATTTAGAAGCGGCGTACTTCCTCTGCTCATACTGGAACGTGCGGTAAATAACCTTTTATGTTTTGTATAGTACAAGTAATTATTTGAAGTTCATTCACGCTAACAGAGGTTCGTGCCATAGTACCAAATCGGGGAGTAAACTTCCACAGTTCAATCTAAGTGCAAATTGGATGTGCCGTAGCTTGCAAAACAAAGCTTCGTACAATTCAATCTAGGCGTGTTATCCGCCACAATATGTAAATAAATGCTTCCGGGTAATTTATGTTTGAACTTAGAACGTCCTTACGATATTTAATTAGTTTTGTAGCCGCTAGATGGCATTGAACAATTCAAATTAATAATAATAAAAAATGTTTCTTTTTAAGACCAGAGTGTAAATATTCTAAAAAAAGAAAAACCCTTGGCCAAAGAATTGTAATGGAAGATAGTATGAAAAATTAAGGGTTATAAAGCGCCTACGCATAAAAGCGAGCAAAGTTTCAACACCGCCGAATTGCGTTCGTTTTTTGTTTTCCTACATTTTCCATCTAGTCCATTGTGTTGTGTAAATATTTTTACCTTTGTATCCATGGACTTACAAATAAATGGACGACGGGTCTAATACAAAAACCACGAAAAAAATGTCCCAAGTCAACCTATTCGAAATTTAAATTGTAATGTCATCGCAGTATCGCGCTGTCAGTAGAACAAATGAAGACTAAAGCGGAGTTTGGCGCTCTGTATACGATTTTAGCGCCTTACAAGTGCGGACACTTTTTAGCGCGGACCCGACGTCCATAATTGTAAGTCAATGTTTGTATCACATTAAACACCCAAAATAGTAGTCAATTCATTATCACATCACAGCATGATAATAAATGAATGTCTACATCCTATATATAAATTATTTTGCATCTGGCAAATGCATGTGGTGTTGGGCGCGAACTGCAAGCGTACAATTATGTACGCCTCCTTAACCCGGGTCCCTAGTCACTAGCGAATTGTAACCGTAAAAATCATAGTGTCTACGTACGGGCTTGCCGCAAGCGGTACGCGGGCGGTTCGCAATTGGCAGACGATAACCAGATACTCATTTTAGCGAGTGAAGACAGCTTCACGCGTACACACTAGACCTCGTTACAGTGTCTGTCACGTTACAGTTACAGCTAAGTAATCAGTACCCGGCTTAATGCAGCTCGCGAGCCCAGTGCAAACACTGTTTACTTCCTCCGTAGCCGAATGATTAACATGCTGGTCCTCTGAGTGGCAGACAAGGTTCGATTCTCGAACCCGAAATTTTTATCGCCTACATTTATTTATCTCGTGAGTTTTGGTGTAATTTATGGTAGTCTTTGTATGTGTCCATGGCACCCGCTATACACGGTTTTCTTAGCTATGAATGTATGCGTTAAAAAACCGAACTGAAAAGTTTGTGGAATTACATATATTTGCCAAGTTTTATTTGAATCGGTTACCGGAAAGTGCGCGAAACCGTATTCACACCCTAATATGCCACCCTTACAGGTGGAATATTTTATTCAAATTTGAATGGGACCAATACTGAGTACCCACTGTCCAATAAAAAAAGAATCATTAACATCGGTTCACAAATGTGTTATCGCGTAACTAACATACATCGAATTGAAAATCTCCTCCTTTTTTTGCGGTCAAATTCACGGCGCTTTCTTCAGATTCGTACGACAGGATAGAGAAAAAGGAATAGTACCTATAATAAGCGAGAATCATGAATTATGAACATGACGTAGTGCCCGAGATAGAAAAGGGAAATACTTCTATGATTTGGTCAAAGGATGGATGTAAGTAGAATAGCCACACAATTTACAGATGTGCATGTTCGAGAAACGTGGTGAAAGATCTACCTAGGCGTACATATTTCAACCACATTGAAGATTTTCTTAAAAAGGTCAGGTCAACAATTTTTTTATAATACAAATGAGAGCGCATTTCACCTCCATCTCGGCAAGTGACGATGAGGTCCACGATGAAGCATGTACCCCTATATAAGGCCCAAGTTATAGCGTTCAGGAAATCGTCTGCTTGAAGAGAATTCCTCTCCAAAGCCGCTCATCATAAAAATCTACAACATAGTTTAAAAAAAGTATTAAAAAAATTGAATACTTGACGATATGGATATGAGTGGAAGAAACGAAACGGATACATCAGGAGAGTTATGGCTAGAGGTCCTTAGGTACCTATTTCCCTCTGTCTACATCAGACGGACCAGTGAGGTGTATAATATTGTGATACTCGTACTACATTCATTGGCAACTTGTTTGACAAACGTACGAAATCCTGTGTCATGCTCGTAGCCGCGTCATCCCATTTTTTAAATTATGCTACCCACTGTAGTATAAGGCTGACGTACATGATGTACGTGCATTGTTTGTGAATGTGCTACTATTATATTAAAAGAAAAAAAAACCATTTCGATGGCGTTACGGAGAATTGTCGATTTCCATGGGATCCCCTCATCAGATTCTTCAGAGACTTCTTAGCGACAATTTGACTGTTACGGACTCCTTTGTACATTGGTCATTGACTTACAATTATATGGACGTCGGGTTCGCGCTAAAAAGTGTCCGCACTTGTAAGGCGCTAAAATCGTATACAGAGCGCCAAACTCCGCTTTAGTCTTCATTTGTTCTACTGACAGCGCGATACTGCGATGACATTACAATTTAAATTTCGAATAGGTTGACTTGGGACATTTTTTTCGTGGTTTTTGTATTAGACCCGTCGTCCATTTATTTGTAAGTCAATGACATTGGTACTATTTTCTAGTTTTTTTTTAA
>NW_020653409.1:1061491-1078103 GCF_003589595.1 Hyposmocoma kahamanoa | reverse complement strand
CATCGCGTGAGCGGCTAGTGATGTACTGTTTCAGTTCTCAATCAACTCATATCTCATTTGTGTTAAATATCATCTATGTTTATCGAAAGCTATAATTTGAATCGTTTCAAAGCTAGAGACAATAGCCACATCGTCAACTTAACATCATCATCATCAGAAGAAGTAAAAAACTTTAAAGACAACACTTAAATTTTAAACAAAAATACAGATACAAAATGATAACGGAAACTAACACTTAAAAGAAGAGATCAACTCCTGGTGTCGGAGCGCCAGGTTCTCGGAGAAATGTTGGAACCAGCCTAACGATGTTAGTTAGCGAGTCCACATTAACGTTGAAATAGAAGAACTCGTCGTGGCGCCAAATTAAAGCGCACAGGCTCAAGCACTTAGAAAGAATGGGAGAGGATCAGAATGTAAAGAGATCCTATCTGGGTCATTGACCGGTTGGTTATCCCAGGCATTACTGCAGCGACGCCGTGGATGTGGACGTATGCGTACTACAAGCCCTCAATAGGTGAAAGACTGCACAGGGCCAAAAAAACGTGGCATCTTCTTATTTCGTAGGCCAAAACAGATTTGGCGTCGTTGAACCAGCGAAGCAAGTACGTAGATACAAACCAATATACTTCAAAAACTCAATATAGGCATCATTCGCAAGCTCGTCGAGACTAATTTTAAGAGCCCAAATATATATTTTTTTAACAACGCACTACCTCAACATAACTCTGCACTAGGGAAACCCTGTGTCGCAGGTGCCATGGACAACCACAAACTCACGAGAGAAATAAACGTAGGCCATACAAATATTTCTCCCGGCCCGGGAATCGAACCTGGGACCACTGCGTGACAGTTCGGCATGGTAACCGTTCCGTGCCAAGGAGGCAGTTATATTTTTTTTTATAATATCAAGTGATAGTACGGACAAGTTGTGCGCCTGATGGTAAGCTACACGCCTGTCCATAACAGTTGCAGTGCCGATCTGAGGGGCACTGCCACTACGCCCGTTACCCTGAGACTTTTTTGTATATATATACTATATACTCTATACTATATACTCTATACTATATACTATAATATATACTTATCTTATATAGTGTTTTTAAGTTTAGTTTTATATTTAAATTTAAAAAAAAAATTTCGCTGTTGTTTTCTGTCTTGCTTTGAAAGCTGTTCGTGTTTATGATAAATTAATTAATAAACTGTAGATACGTTTGCTTTGGCCTTGCTTACTCGTTGTTGCACCGATCGAACCTATTGATACAGTCCGCTATACATAGGTTAATTATTTATTATCTTAGTCTCTATACACTTTTATTATCAAATTTTTGACTAGTTAACTCGATGGACTGCTGAATGAGTCATTATAGTTGATCTTATACTTTATTGCCTCAAAAAATAGCAACTCAATAAACGTCAGTTTACTATCTCTAATTAAAAATTTGATTTTTAATTGTCACTGCCTTACTATGGTTGTTATGATTTTTTTATCTTTCTTTCGGCATTTCAGTCCCGGTTCAAAACACAAAGTCACGGGTTGACTGTCAAGTGGGAATTAACAGTTTTAAGCACAGACGTCTATCTAAGGTCTTTTAAGAAGATAGTAGGTAGGTATTTCACTCTTTATTGCCCTACTTGTCTTATTATTATTACGAGGCCTGTGTTTATATAAAACAAAATCCAGGCAACTTTAATCTAGTGAAAACCAGACATCCCAGAAAAACAAGGAACGAAATAGAAATACGGCCAAAACAACGCCCCACCTTGGAATTTTACAATAGAACGATGTTTATATTGGCACCTAAATTATTTAATAAAATACCAGATGCGGTTAAAGAACTAAATTGTAGGCAATTTAAAATAAAATTACATAATTTGTTAGTTACACAATGCTACTACAATATAAATGATTTTTTTAATAGATAACATAAAATGTAAAATTTAACCACTGTGCGTGATTGAAATAAGAGTTATGTAAAATATTCGCATGCCAAGTTTTGGTGAAATATACGATCTAATAATAATATACTATAACACCATTGTAAACTACATTTTCCAGCGAATAAATACCTTGTATTCTTGTATTGTATTATTGTATACTATGGTTATGTCTACCGATAACCATTTAGTAAATAATCGAAAGCATCACGAAAGTTGTCATTAATTTGGTTTTCGTAACTTTGTAAGTTACTAACTTTTACCTTTTAACCGTTGGCTTTTGCAACTGTGCAAAAAGTCTCTGGTTTTATTATGTTATCCCTTAGTATATTACGCTGTAGCTTTTTATGTAAACATTCTCGAAAGGACATTTTGACAGGCAATGAGACTGAGGCGACAATTTATTCATTATGTATTGTTGAAATTTTTTGGTGAAATAACTTCACTAGTTTTATTACGATTATTAGTACAGAGATCGAACACAGAAAAATTTTCTTCGACCTGACGGGACTTGAACCATGACGACGCTATACCGTAGCGTTGCTCATACCAACAGAGCTACAGGTCAAGTTATTGAGTTATCGAAATTCTCCTATGTGCGTTTGTTATACATCTTTGTACAGCTGTAACAAGGTTCTAAAATCTCTTACTAGATGTCGTACTCGTACTAGATGTCGTGTCTTACTAGATTACTAGATGTAGCAGCGCCGAATGCCTTCCCTGATTGTTACTACCATCATTATTATTTTACTGTCGTTGTTTCCGATTTCCATAACACAAGCGCTTTAATTAAGTTTTATTGAATATCAGTATATTTGACCATCATGATGTTCAATATTTTTTATGAAATTACTCCATTAGTTCGTTACAAAGTTAGTTTGCAAAAAAATCGTTAAAAACCAAAAACAAATCTCAAAAAGATCCGTTGTTTCGTTCCGTAGCTTAGTTGGCGTAGTGTCTGCCATGGTTTGTTGGGAGACATTGGTACGACTCCAATCGGATCGAAGTGATTTTTTTTAAGTGTTGGTCGATCTTTGTTTAATAATTATAACAAGTGCTTTACTTACTTACTCGGATCAACGTATGTGATGTAATCTAATATTTATTTAATTAATCCGTGCCCAGTAGTGGAACATTATGGTGGGTTGACAAAGACGGTGATGATAACTACAGTAAAAACTATGACTTTTGCTTACTTCTACAATAAGTACTGTTTCCACGTGTCAAACAACAACCTAGTAAAACTCGCAACCTGCTTTGTTCTAAGACAAAGCGAATAATCTTGGAATAATCTGTTTGTTAGTACGAGACGTCTATTGTCTCAAAGAAAGTCCCACAAAGCCCGTCATCAAGTTACACAGGCAGTGGAATTAGGGAGATAAAAAAGTATGCATGTTACCTCGTTGATTTTAGGGTCTTTTGGTTATAAACATTGTAATTTTTTTGCTGAAAAAAGGTTTGTCTCTTTTTTTCTCTAAGAAATGGCACAAGAGAAAAAGTACACGGAACTAGGATAAGATTATGCGGATGAAATTGGGTACCCAAAATGCTGGCGGTGTTTACCCTATGCTAATAAGTTGGGCACAAGATAGGTGCCGCCCTTGACACCCTTTCGGTCCTGTAATTATTTAAATATGGGTTACTTGAAATACAGTTTAAGGGCACCTTGAAATTAGACTCAGCAACAGTTTTTTTAATCTATACTGTTCCACTGCTGGACAAAGGCCTCCCTCCCCGCTCTCCACACCTTTTAGTTCTGTGCCACTGAGGTCCAATCTTCTCTCTTCAAAGGTCGTCTCTCCATCGACGCTTTGGTCTGCGGCATGGTTGTTTTCTGTCGTTGGGGAGCCATTCTATGGTGGCTTTCTCCCACGATTCGTCCGACATGCGGTAGACGTAGCCCGCCCAGTCCCATTTCCGTCTATTCGCTTGTTGGCCCACATGTGCGAGTTGTGTTTTGGAGTGCAGGTCACTGTTTCTAATTCTGTCTGATAATTTGACTCCCAAGATGCTGCGCTCCATAACTCGTAGGCAGACCCCAAATTTGGAATTTTGCCGAGCTGTCAGTGACCAGATTTGTTCGCCGTAAGTGAGGTGAGATTTTTAGTAAACTAAAAATTACTGCAGGTCTCCTACAAACGTTTAATTCGAAGGAGCCCTAAAAATGAATCAACACTTTATCTTCCTGTGGGTTTTGAAACTTTAGTCCCAGTTTAAGCTCCCTGTGAAAGAGTTCGCCCAGGGAAGTACTGCCTTAC
This sequence comes from Hyposmocoma kahamanoa, assembly GCF_003589595.1. NCBI lineage: Eukaryota > Metazoa > Arthropoda > Insecta > Lepidoptera > Cosmopterigidae > Hyposmocoma > Hyposmocoma kahamanoa. Next base: position 1,073,910 of record NW_020653409.1, on the reverse strand, counting down.
CATATCTATATCCTTGCCTAATTCTGCCGCCAAGCATGTGAGCATTACTATGTGTCGTTTTGAATACATTACATGGGACTTGTCAACTTATGTCTCAGGATGACGGGAGTGGCAGTGCCCCTCCGATCTTTGCGTTTTAAAGCTGAGTGACACTGCAACTGTTATGGACAGGTGTGTCGCTTACCACCTCGATTACAACTATGTGAAAATAGGTAACTGAGGTTATCCTCTAATGCGACGGTATGCACCTACATTGTGAATGTTTAGGGGAAATAATAAGGGCGTGTTTATTCGACACTAATTTCATCGCGTTCACGCCGCCCAATCGCCGCGGGAAGATCCCGTGGCCGCCGCGCAGCGACCGCGTGCGTCCTGTCAAGGCAAAATACTACCTAAATAAATATTTAGCTTTTACGTTTTAACTTAAATAAGTGTCCCGGGCCCCATTCTTATTCCAAGGTATTCACCGCGCGGCAGCCGCGTGAGTACTTTCGCGTCGTGTAACTGGGCGCTAAAGGTTACAAAAAACAAATGAAATTGCAGCAAAAATATCGCAATGCTTGAAGCGTCAATTTGAAGGCGTCAAAATATATCCACGAAGTTTGGTAATTCGTCTTTGGTGGTGGAATAAGTCAAGTAGAATTTTTTTTACGAACGAAATAGTCAATATTGTTAATATTTTCGGTGGAATATACTTTTAATATGTACTAATAATAATGCAAATTAATAATTATTTGCCTTCAGTAGTAACTAAGTAAATAAAACCAAATAAATTGTTTCAAACGCTGACGCGCGGGGCGAATGGCGCCCGCAAACAACGCGCGTATGTTCGTGCAAATACGCTCGTAGCCAATTTCGCTTCAAGTTGGCGGCGCTAATTTGTGGCCTTTTATAAATGAAATTATATATTTGTAGTGGCCCTCGCATAATTCTAATACTAAGCTGTGTTAAAATTCAAATAATTTTAAATTAAAAATAAACACAGAATACGCCGACAGAATTAATCATATTTAGCAAATAATCAAAAACCTGTTCAAATCTCAACTATAGCAAAAAATCTGTACTTCCGAATAATATACAAAACTTCCGAAAGAAATTCTAACTTGCCGACGTATGTCCTATGTTGTCATTCATAATAGTATTTCCGTATGATGGTATAGTTCAACAAGCACTTAAGTTTATGAAATTTACAAGGTCGCTTGTAAATGTATAATAAACTAACGCTATACCCTGCCTACGGTGGGGTCGGGCTCGGCCTATGGCGCGTGGTTGCGCTTAGATTACGAGGTGTGCTTATGCTCTTCGGTGGCACAGCGGCTCGTGCTATGGGCGCTTGGTGAGGAGGTTCCGGGTTCGACTCCAATTTGGGCCAATTTAGGAAACGAACATTCCGAAGTTGACCAAACCAGAGTCTGGGTATTCTAGATATTGCCATCAGAGACATCGTTCCTAATGTGAGAAATGAAATTTGGTGTGATTATCTGGTATTTTTTTCCCCTAAATACTTCTCTTTGGTATAGCTTTATAACGCTATAAGTATGTCATTTCCACTACATCGGGAAGTGTGCCTTACATTTTGGACAATTGTGAGATCTTGTACTCGCAATAGGGCCTCCCTTTACGACCTACGTACGGTGGCGTAAGGACGCTTTGGGCTTCGCCCTTCGCTGGACTTTGTATGGCAGCCATATTGAAAAATGACTGAATTTTTTTTATACCCCGACATGCCAATTTTCATTCGAATAAGAGCAAATTTTTGTCTGTCGGCAAAAAGTTTATATGGCAGCCATATTGAAAAATGATGAAAAACAAGTTTGGATCGTAAATTATCATCAAATATCCATAGAGAACTCCACGTGCCGATTTTCAGTCGAATTATGGAACATTTTCATCTGCCGCCAAAGAATGCTTGTGTGGCTGCCATATTGAAAAATGACGAAAACCTAATATTGATTACAAATTATTATCACTATAATATATACACTAAATTATTATTACTCCTAGTGCATGTTATGGCGTAGTGTTTTCAGGCGAATCAGAGCGTCTCAGTAATATGGCAGCCATATTAAAAAATGCCGAAAAAAAACTTTTAACACCAAATATTGATTAAGGACTCCTTACCCCTTGCTCCTTGCTCCTTACCTTACTCCTTGGTATGCGGATACCAATTTTCAGCCTGATCGCAGCAAGTTTTTCTTCGGTCGCTATTTTGAATTCGCCATCTTGAATTTTTTTTGACACAGGCAGTTGACCACTGTTACCCTCTATGACATTCCTTTGAACACCTTGCACCTATCTCTAATAGTTCCCGTTATAGAAGACTTTGCAATTTGTATGGCGGCCATCTTATTTACTCGTATTTGAATTTCGAACATTTTTTACTTCCGGCGGAAATTGCCCAGGGTGTATCTCTTAAAAGTGCACAAACGTTCCCCCATATATTATAGTTTTTGCAGGCCGTTGATCGCTCTTTTATATTTTCCACATTCAGGTCATCTCGTATTTTTCCCTTTGCTTTGTAACCTATCCGCGTACAACGGTATAAATATCTTTTTTCCACCATATCGGGAAGTATGCGTTCTAATTCTATCAACCTGTAAGTCAGAAAAGGTAGCTTTATTATATAAAAAGGAATTAACAATAGTTTTCGGTAAAATATAATTTAAGTTGGTAGAATAAGTATTATATCAGCAAGGAACTTTCAATATGTCATTCGGTTGATGTTGTATTTTTATTCGCTTAAAAATTTTGCGGTAGCTTAGTGCATAACGCAGTAATCTTCATAACTTGAATAAGTTCGTTTATAATTTAGTTTTCGGACCTTTTATTACTACCCAATATTTATTACCAATACCTCGTTGAAAGAAAATACGTGGTTCAAGCCCGCATGGCCTAAACTATCTTCTCAGAGGAGAACCGTACGCAGCAGTAACACACTTGAGAGATTTTTTAATATACAGTGTTATTTTGACTGAGGCAGTATGGGGAAATCCGAAACCGTAGGAGATATAGGGAAAACTGTCGTAGGAACCATTCAGTCCTTTTTTTTTGTAAAAATAATTTTGGCATAATTGCTGAAGTTGGTCAAATTTACTAAAATGTCATTCATCTTGGAAACTTTTTATTTTATTTTTTATTACTCCATACTGTCCCAGTTAAAAAAACACACTGTATATTTCAAAGTAACACTTGATAATGAATGTCACTCAAAGGAAGATATGGACAGGGACCGCTCATTACAACCTAAAACATGTCCATTCTAATCTCACCTTACAAAACAATAATAGGTTCCGTTCAGGAACTAATAAACGTAGAAGCGAAACGGACTACGTCTTTCTCCCTTTTCCGGCTCAAGCTGCTAAGTGTGATGAATCCATAAGAGCTCGCAACTTACCGCTGCGAAGCCACCCACCATACGCAAGTCTCTTTATGATTATTGCAATGTGGTAGGATACCGTTGGATGCGAAACGCAGCAAATATCGGAAGTGCTCAAGGAAGATATTTTATATTATGTTTACATTTCGCCAAAAACTGGAACACGAATGTTTTTCACATTTTTTATTTTACTCAAGAGACCTCCACACTAGTGTCTATTTAAAGAAAAACATCGCCATATAAAAATGATGTGCAAAGTTCAATATTTTATTCTTAAAAAATCGTTTTATACATTTTTTTTCGCCTATTTTCAGGGTTTTATATGAACGGATAAAATACAGCATATCGTGTAACACGTTAGCATATTCTTGTGATAATATCCTTAGGTGTATCTTATATTTTTTATAAGACTATTAAACATAGTAAATACCTGAACAATTTGATATTGCAAAACCCAGTTTGCCCTGCTTCTCCGGTGACCCGCCTTAATGACACATCGTACCAGGTAATCATAATCAGGGCGTTGATCATTGTATCAGAGATGGTTGGCAATTACCCCACCAACAAGAGCCTGCCTCTTAATATATCCTTAATATATATAATAAGATCCCGGTTGATATTTAAAATTTGCCATTCACGTTTAAAACTATACTGAAACAAAAATTTTATACGAAATGTCAGGGTACTTCTGGGTACTTGGATAACAAAAAACCCACAGCAGGTTGTTTCGATCTACGGCTAACGTTTACTATGCTGGAATGTCACGCAGAGGTCTCGGGTTGGATTCCAAGGACGAGAGAAATATTTGTATGGCCTACATTTATTTCTCTCGTGAGTTTGGGGGTAATTTGTGGTTATCTATGTGTGTTCATGGCACCCGCGACACGAGGTTTCCCTAGTGCAGGTTGCCTAGTGCTTGAAAAAAAAAATGTTTTTTTGATGCGATCTTTGCGATTTAAAGCACTGTGTTACTGCGACTGTTATAGATAGACGTGTCGCTTACCACTAGGTGCACGACTTGTCCGTCCCAGCACTTGATATCTAAAAAATACTCAATTGTTTGGCAGTGGTTAAGAAAAGCTAGGTTCGTGAGTTTGGGTGTAATTCGTGTTAGGCAATGAATGTGTCTAAGGCACTCGCGATACAGTGCTGGGCTAGGAGTTATGTGCATTATTATTATGGATATTTATTTTACACTCTCGTCTCTCCCTTGACCAAAAGATACGTTTTGAATTTATTTTTAATTTATTATTATTATGATATTTGAAATAAATATCGTGTACCTACCAGTGTACACAATATTTATTGTGTACACTCCGACAAATTGTACAGTATACAATCCGAGAAATGACGGACCGAAGTGTCATAGGGGTTATTTTAACTCTTGGTGTACAAGCGATATTCGTATTTTCCCGGATTGGAATCGGCTTTTCGGCAAATGCGCAATAAGTTTACTGATTCAAGTGTAATTTCCATAGAAATAAAGATTATTCGACTTTGACTTTAAAGAAGAAATTATCACATTTCTTTGCCGTCAAGTCTGTGTTTCATACATAGATATTATGAAACACAGACTTGATATTAGCCCACAAGCATAATCGTTGTGTTCCATGGCTCTAGCGTCCATCCTGTTATTACACTTGACGGACGCTTATGTCTAGTTCACACAATAGCAGGATTGTTTATCTTCAATGTACCATATTTAGGCACGATTCAGACTCCGACAAATAATCATAATGTCAAATACGCATACTTATGACGCCTGCTTGCGAATCTAATTAAATCAAAAATATCGTAGAAACACAAGGAATAAAATAGAAATGTTTAGTAAGGCACAGTTCGTAGGTATAAACCAACATGTTCAAAAAAATCAAAATTATTCATTACGGTACTGAAATTTAATTGTTTATAAAGTTGGAATAAACAGTTATGTATATATAACAGCAAGAAATACGGTTTAAACAAATGACGTTTGCATTATCACCTAAATTATATGCCGAACGCAGCAAAAGCACCAAATTGTAGACAATTAAAAAAATACATTGATTTTTACTTGTTAGGAAATGAAACTGTTTTTCGGATCTATTATTATAAAAATAGTAAATCACTTTTTCATTGGATGTGCGATGTAATAAATATTTCGAACCGTTCTAATAGAATTTTAAATTAATTAATGCAACCCTGTTTCAGTTAAGATAAGAATCGTTCAAAGTTTTAAAGCCTCGAGTTCTCAAATACTTGCTCCACTTTCTCGTAGAACTGACTTAAAAACAATATTTATTTACCTACCTGTGGAATTACAGTATTTGTCAAGAAGTGTTTGAACTCAAGTGTTCGTTTAAACTTTCTAATTTTCTTAACAAAACATTATCATCGTCTTACCCTTAGCCCATTATTTGACGACAGCATTGTTACAAGTCTTCTTGTTCCATTGTACTTAACGTTTGTTTCATTATTTTCTATAAATACTATAGTAAAACTGCTGAATTTAATTATCAGATAATTATAATAGCAGAAGTTCCGGGTTCGATTCCTGAGTCGGGTGAAATATTTGTATGGCCTACATTTATGTTTGTCCATGGCACCAGCGATAGGTACAGGGTTTCCTTAGTGCAGGGCTATGACTGTGTCCGTTATTATAATTATTCTTATTATTGTTGAAATATTAAAAAATATGATAACTGTAACTGTACATATTAAAATTCAAACAATAAAACCGTATGAATGCATATATCATATACTGGTGGAATATGAACGAAACGATTCTCTTAGATTTGATGTAGTTACTATGTGTGATCAATTAGACAAGTTGGTGGATGCAACAGAGTCTTGGCTATTTCTTTATCGAGGTAAGCTAAGATGCTATATAAATTGGTGGAGAGAAGCTTGAAGTTAAGGCAATTGTTACCTGTTTCAATTCTCTCTCTACTTTACTAAATGATTGTAATATGTATAAATCAAAGCAATCGCATTTTGTGACAAAGCTCTTTAACATGTTCAGACACCGGTGGAGCACAGACAGCTGGTCCATCACGCGTAGTATACCACCGGTGGTCACACAATATCTGACTTTTGGTATACTGAGAAACCCACGCCGCCTTGAAAGTGTTACATTTAACCTTCCGTGGTCACACTCTTGCGCCGAACATAAGCAGTCGCGTGCGGTCTGTGGGACCGCAACTTTACGCGTTTACTTTGAGAAGGCAATAAATATTTTCACGACGACGTTGTGTAGCACATGATAAAAGGAAGTATTTATTATCTATATAAATGAACAAAAAAAACTTATTGTATTTTTCATTTAACAGTCTATGGCATATATGCACTTAACAGTCTATAAAAATTCAAAATTTTTGTCATGAAAATCAACAAAATAACAAAACAAGATGAAATTCTATCTTAATCGTTAAAAGGTAAACTATAATAAATTATTATCGAGATCAATAATAATCATATTAAATTATCATATGTAAACTTTCTGGAACACGACTGGTCGCTTGCGGAATCCGAGACCGCAAACACAAATAAAGACACGTGCGCTTGAGATGAATGTCACAGGGCTACAAAGGGGAAGTACCTCACCCCCTCGAGGATATAAAGGTCGCGCAATCGTCTATTGTTTATAGTTTTCATAGAATGACTAAAATAAGGTCGCTGCAGTCTTTGAGACCGCGCGCGACCGCTCGAAGATAGCTTATGAGTTTCATATTGTGTAGACAGCAAAAAAATGGAGGTAGGTACAAAAAGTATTTATGGGTCAAAAAGTATTTTCAAAATAACCTGATATTTGAAAAAAGAACTAAACATAGCAAATTAGAAATTAGAATTAAAGATTACGAATGAATTGTATCAAAACAGTCACAACTGGCAAAAAAAGTATATACTTAAGTGTAGGTTAATTAGAAAGAGATAAGGCCGTGTCCACCGGTGGCCCACCCCGCCCCGACATTTTTTGGGTGATGGGGCGATGATATACCACAATCGACCATGTGAGAGACTTTCTTGTGGCAATTTTGTTCCCGGTATGAACATGTTAAATACAGAAAAATAATGTGATTATTGCTAATATAAACTGTTTTTAAGCCGCTCACGCGATGCGCTCATCCTACCGCAATATGGCGGCTATTTGGTTTCGCAAATTAGAAAAGGATTCAGTTTAAATACAAGTTTTTATAAATATAAATTATTATTCTGCATTGCTAAATAAATACCCTCCGTACTACCAACAAAAACATCTCAAATAAAATGCAGTAATACACCGCAAATCCTGCACTTAAAAAGCACTAATGAAATTTTTGGTGTACTTGGATAAATATGATAATATTCCGTTTGAGTGGTTCTAACGTTTACCATGAAATTACTCCTTAATGTATAGTTTATAAACATTTATATTCAGGGTAAACTTAAAAAACGTTACTTACGGTATGTTTTCAATAAATAAACACCGAAATCACCAGCCCAAACAATAACACACACGATTGTCGTGACGTATTTTTGAAGTTGTTTATTTTTTTTAAATGACAGATCCAGGCATTAAAAACTTTATGGTTTGCTAGAGTAGTTACCGAAATAGCAATTAGTATTAGTTCTTTTACCTGTTATAACTTCGATATCCGATAAATCGGTATAAAATCATCACCGGCACCTCTAGGCGTGGTATGCGTCTACGGCTGCATGTATCGCGTGAGCGGATAAAAAAACATAAAAATACAATATTGTGCTTGAAAGTAATTTCTCTACACTGTAGAATTCATTACCCATTAAAAGAAGATTTTAGTCGGGTATAATCAAACATTTCATTTAAAGCAAAAACGTGTGAACTAATTGCACATGGAGTCTTGGCCGAGAGGAGAAGCCTTTGCCCAGTAGTGGGACTATAGATTAATGCGTACGGCGACCCCTAACGTGACTATGCCCGCTGCCCTCAGAAGAAGAACTTCTAAGTTCACAGACTGGACCTTTGAACGAGCGGGAATATGTTCAGGATCAAACAAGAGCCTTTCAAAAACCGCTGCTGCTTGAACTCCAAAGTGCAGGGTTGCTATAAGTGTTACACCAGGCGTTTTTGTTTGCAAAATATTTTTTATGTCTCCCAATACATTGTAAAAAAGGTCACCTTGAAACACCTTCGCACGACAAGCACTTACTTTAAAATATTGTTTTTTTTTCTTATAAGGTACTTTTTGCACCGTACTTTCAAGTATTTTTGGGTTTCACTGAAGTTCCTAGAAGACCAAAAACATTTCGTCGTCCTCTCTGAGAATCGTTCGTAATATTGGACAATTATTTCTAGCGGGTTTCTCGTTGCGAGTTCTGTACACTGAGCCATGGATTCAAATTGTCTCGCTTCTCGTAATGCTCCCAAATTTATAGACGAACAAAAAACCCTCGCCAAGTTGTGAAATTTTAAATAACTAATTGCATCTACAAACAAAACGAGACTTAATTGTGAAAAGTTAATGCAATGCCACCAATTCTGTATCTGCGAAAACTTCTAAGCCTATACAATAACACAGAATATAATTCGGAAGCGTCGATGCCCTCTCTAAATTCTAATAGAAGTATTAGAGTAAAGAGTGCGTCCAGGGAAGTACTGCCGCCTTACCTATTTCTGCCGCCAAGCAGTTAGTAACGTGAGCATTTGTAAATGTGGTGAAGAATAACGGGTGCCGAGCGCAGTGGCAGTGTCCCTCCATATTCATATACATTTATTGCATTTGACCAACGGGTATGTAACGAGAAATAGAGACGAATTAAGGGCCATGCATTCCTGGTAACACATCAGTGATACGTCTCGTATAAATATCAAATCTCGTTTGCACTGAAATATAAACAGCACCAATAATTGACCTGTATGTACGTCTCCGTATATTCCAAAAATATTCTGTATTTATTGTAATAAAGATAATATCGCTAACAATGGCGTACTGTTTCATTCGGTGGTGTGGTGAAAAACAGCAAAACATCTAATTATAAAGCAAACGAAATCAATTTTCATCGGTAATTAAATATTAAATACGTAATTTTGCAGTTTTCGTCCATTATAGCAAAGCTCAAGTTAACTGGGCAATTTGAAGTGAAAAAAATCGATGACACCCGTCAATTGTTTCGAATTGGGGCTGGCCAATCGGAGCGCAGTTGTCACAACAATGATATGGCAGAATAGTTTTCAAACAAATTAAATGGCATTTTGTCACTATTCCTGATTAAATACTCGATGCATTTGACATTATAGTACTTGTTAAAAGGCTTAGAACTAGTAGGTATATACTCGTGATACCCGGTAAGAGTGTAGCATATTAAACTTATTGTTTAGGAACATCGTAAACTTAAACGTAATCAATAATGGACCTTATGTAAATTTATATAAAATGCAAAAGTACTTCAGAAAGATGGTTATTTACTAAAACCGATTGCTAATCTCCGTACTGCAGATAGTAACTCAGACAAAGGTCAAAATTCCGTCTTATGTCTAGTTGCCGTTGATGAATAGCCTGGATCATGAGTTAAATAGAATATTTTCTCTACTTTGACAAATATACTTTTTTTATTATATGTATATATAATATCAAGTGACAGGACAAGTCGTGCGCCTGATGGTAAGCTATACGCCAGTCCATAACAGTTGCAGTGCCACTCAGAGTCAACCTGAGACGTAACGTAGACAAGTCCCATGGGCCTATAATTTTACCAGCAACCTTATCCTTCAAAACCGAAACGCAGTAAGGCTTATCCATTACTGCTTAGCTGCAGAAATAGATAAGGTGGCAGTACTTTCTTTCACAAGGAGATCTACTGCTACAAAAAAAATTTATATTTCTTTGTATTATACACATATTTTATAAACACATTTTTGTTCATATTTATTTAAAATCAATATTTATTCATACTTATATCCTCTTTCACAATGTTCATGGAATTATCGCACCCTTATTTGTAATAAGGTCACATCTGCAAAATCACAACTTTTTAGGAAAGATGTTAAACGATTCTACGAACGAAATTATTCGATGTCTTTTTTTAACCAACTTTAAAAAAAGAGGTGGTTTTTAATTCGTCTACATTTTTTTGTGTGTATGTTACGCGATAACTCGGAAAGGAAGAAAGAAAGAAAGAGATTATTTCAATATTGGTCCCATTTAAATTTGAAAAAAATATTCTACCTGTGTGTGTGGCAAACTAGAGAATGAATCTGGTTTTGCGCACATTGCGGAAACCGATTACAATAAAACTTGGCAAAGAGACGAACTTTTGAGGTCAGTTTTTATTTTATAAAAAGTTATATGCTTAAATTAGAGTTATACAATTTCACAAGTACATGATTAGTTCCGTGTAATTCGTATTATTTTTATGATTTGTGACTTTATTATACCAAAGGTACGAAATATAGTGTGGTCGTATACGTGACCACACTCTGAGAAAACACCTACACGGTATCTTATAATCCCTATACGAGACCACGTAATCTTATTATGCCCTCTTATTTCACGTGACGGGATCCAGTGTTTTGTCAGACAACATTGTTAGACCAATTAAGGTATTAGATTGGGTGGTTGGTTTCTGATGATAATAGGTTTGTTTTTTTGTAACAATTCCCTTGTATATTTTATAGAATATACTTGTTTTTACGAACATGATATTCTTTTTAACCGACTTCAAAAAAATGAGGAGGTTCTCAATTCATGGTTCTTTTTTTGTTGGAAAGAGGTTACCTCCATAGTGGTCCCATTTCATTTTGAAGAAAGTTATCCACCTCTAAGGATGGCTGTTCATGCATGAAGATTCATTTTTATAAATAGCGCCTAAATTTTATTATAAGGAGCGATTATTTTAATGGTTGGTTTTTCTATTCTCCAATTCAAGGCGTTTTCCTCTCTCAATATACTTCGAGTAGTGAGAACCGATTTTTATTATCTCCTGTGTCAAGTCACGTATATTGGCGAACTAGGGGATGAATCAGGGTTTGCGCACTTTCCAGTAACCGATTTCAATAAAACTTGGTAATTATATGTAATTGCACGTACTTTTGAGGTCGGTGTTTTAGTACTCTGTACTGAGATTATTTTTGGCATGAATTTAAACAATCACTTGAAATTTGCAAAAACAGCAGGCAAAAAATCTTTTCATTTTCATCTTTGTTAACGATTGATCCTCTTCCTCTGAGATATAAAATAAATTAAATCTATGGATATTTTAATTGCAATCGCAAAAAAATGTTCTATTTGTTTGTATTAACTTTGACAGTTTTATGTTGAGCCTCGAAACTAAGACATATGAGCATTAAAACTATTATATTAGGTTTTCGCGATTGTTACACATAAGAAATTAAACTATTTATTTCCGGATTTAAATCGCGTATATTTGTTTTTTCAAACAAACCGACATTTCGGCCCTTTACAGGTCCCATGGTCATACTTGACCGAGGTGGTACAGGCTTCAACCAGTTATGTCTAATATTAATGCAAACCACCCTATTTTTCACTATAGTTATTAATTAAATACCATATTTTTAATTTTACAAAGAAAACATTCCAATTTCCGCTACATTAAGTTTTACAAATTATTTAATTGAATGAATTTTTATTAAGTGTCCGAAAAAATAGTTTCATTTCCTATCCAATACATCAATCAAAACATAAAAAAATTATTATATATTGGTTCAAGTAAACACAAAGAAAAAATTCTTCGATTTGGCAGGAAACACACTAGTGACTTTTTCGCGAACCCAGGTCTATATTACCGACACTTCCCTTGTTATGGAAGTTCATTGCAGTACGCTGTACTCAATCACTCTCCATTTGTAACAGCCTTTATTATTGAAGCTTTTGTATGTTTTACACCCTTCAAGGAAAAATATTTTTTTATTATTAATTAATTGAGACGGTAATAATACATTGTAGTGATGCAACAGAAGTGTCATAACGGAAACACAAATGGAATTAGATGTCAAAATTAAATCTTAGTGGAAACGGATACGGAAGTAGAAACCGAAGTGCAAATACATTGACTTACAAATAAATGGACGACGGGTCTAATACAAAAA
>NW_020653409.1:1035180-1051491 GCF_003589595.1 Hyposmocoma kahamanoa | reverse complement strand
CTATTGACTCGACCTATAGCTCATTTGGAAGAGCGACGCTACGGTATAGTGTCAAGGATTTTTTCTTTCAAATCAAATCATTTATTGTGTACGCACGTCAATAAGATCTTATTTAACATTGTTGTGTCAATACGTATTGTCAATTTTACGGCATACAATTTACATAACTAAATTAATTTAACAGTACATAATAAATTTTATTTACAAAATGTGAAATCTTAATTTAAATTTAAATTCTTAATTACATTAGTCATTATATTGTGGTAGTTAACTGTTGTTCTGTGTATCGAGTTCTAAGGTTTTCGCGATTGGAAATGAAACTATTTTTCCGGATTGAAATCGCGTTTATTTGTTTTTTTTTTTTTTTCAATTTGCTATTCTATGTTCTTGTCATGTAAGTAATCGCTGACTTTATAACACACTTTCCTAATCCAAAAATTAAATAATTGTTTTTTAAAATCGGCATTGTCATCTCAAGTACAAAATAATTAGGCAGCTTATTGTATAGTTTTGGTGCCATCGCACAAATGTTATCATGAAAAAGGGTAGTCTTAAAAATTAATACAATGAATAGCGATCTCTAGCCAGGCCTGGTAGCTGTAAAGATATCTAACAGGGTGACGAAATACTTAAGATTTCTCATAGATGGCGCTACGGCTAAAAAGTCGTTGAAAAACTAAATACAACGACACGACAACAAACTCATAGAAAAATTCGTGAGGTCCGCTGGTTCGTTACGTTGGTTGCTTAGTTGGTATAGCGTCTGGCACGGTATGCTAGAAGACGTCGGTTCGAATACGGCTGGATCGAAGGAGTTTTTCTGAGTGTTCGATTTTTGGATGATAATAATTTAAAAAAACCATTTCAAATATGTATATTGAAGGAACTGTTAATAATCTTAGTTTTTGAAAGTGCGGTATACAGTTGTCCATACGTCACAACCCACAAATATCCCGCAAAGACCTTTTTTAACCGACTTCAAAAAGGAGAAGGTTCTCAATTCGTCTGTATGTTCTTTTTTTTGTATGTATGTTACGCGATAACTCCGGTATTTGTGAACCGATTTTCATGATCATTTTTTTATTGGAAAGGGGGTACTTCCATAGTGGTCCCATTTTGAAGAAAAGCATCCACCTCGAAGGGTGGCTGTTCACGCATGAAGATTCATTTTTATAAATAGCGCCTAACTTTAATTTAGGAGCAATTACTTTAATGGTTGATTTTGCTATTTCTTCAATTCAAGGCGTTTTTCTCACTCAATATACTTTGAATAGTGAGAACCGATTTTTATTATCTCCATAAAACTTAGCAAATAGACGTAATTCCACTTACTTTTGAAGTCGGTTTTTTTAGTACTCTGTACTGAGATTATTGCGCAATCTACACGTCCGTACTTCGTTTGGCATTACCCCAGAACATAATACCGTATCTTATGATTGAGGCTACATATCCGTGGTAAGCCGTTAGTAATGCATCTTGGTCTACAACTTTAGATAGTCTCCACAAAGCGTATGCAAATCTATTTATTCTCATACACAAGATTTCTATGTGTTTTGCCATGTTATGTTGTATATGTACCAGTGGCTAGGCGTGTAAATTGTCTTTAGTAAACCCGGAGCAAAACAAAAAACAACACGCCTTGGCGACAATAAAACACAACACCTATTAGCACACAAGACATTAATACACTTTATTTCACTGGTTAATTATTCTACACGTAAAATTGAGCACAAAATATACTAAATTACTTTAAAATATTTGATAATACATGGAAAATTTTAGGCAAACCGGCGGGAATCGAGTTATATGGACGCTGATATGTATATTTAAAAAAAATTTGCAATTTCCTCCTTCAATTTCGTATTCATATAGCTTATATTATGTTACGTATATACTTTATTAATTTTGTGTTTAAAATTCATATACACTGTTTTACTCAGATTAATTTGTAGTATATTAAGTATCTTGTAACCATTTTATTATAGATATTATTTCATTGTTTATTTCTTGGTCAAGTGTATTGTGTTTCTCAATTTCAAAAATTACGGTACTATTATCCGCAAGCATTAACATAGGCTATTTTGTAGCTGTAGGAAAGTCATTAATATGCATCAGAAACAATAGTTCTTTATATACGATCTTTGTATTAACAATTTTGTTATAATCTACAATATTGATTTCAAATATAAGTCGAGATAACTTTGTAAGATCTAAACGGCTTATTACAATGGATTTTTGTTATCCAAGTACACAGAAAGTTTTGAACCTCGTAAATAGCAAATATTGAATATGAATCGGAATTTTATTACAAAAGCGTGTATGCCACTTATGAGTTGATATAATCTCACACGGCTTTGGTTGGTTCTGCATAACAGTGAGTGTTGAATTAATTACTTTGAAAACGCAATTCCTAAAAATGTTCTCAATAGAAAAAAACTTACCTCGAAATTTTAAAAGAAAACCGCTGTATTCAGTAGGACCTTTACATATACCAGTGGTTCTTTTTTATATCAGCTGAATTAAATATAACACGTATAGTATACGATATATATTTATCAAATAGTTTTGATTACGTTTGTAAAAAAATTAATTCTAAAATAAAGTTCAAATGAAGGTTTTATCATGACTTTTTTAAATAGGGAGATTACTAAATATACGTTCACAGATGCACGTAAATTAGTAAAAAAATAATCGATACCTAGCACGAATTTAAGAGCAAAAACAACGCAGTGAACTTTATACTTCCACGGGTTTAACGACTCGTGTAATTTTAGTCACACTTCACTTGACATAAATTTGTACAATCCTTAATGGATCTTTGCTTTTTATATCGACTATGATTTTTTTATTATTATTTTATAATACTGAGCGACGGGATGAACAAGTCATGCGCCTGGTGGTAAACGACACGCCTGTCAATAACAGTTACAGAACGACTGCGCCCGACACCCTGAGAGTTAAGTTGCCCTTCAAAACCGGAACGCAGTAATGCTCGCATTACAGCTTGGCGGCAAAAGTAGGCAAGGTGGCAGTTCTTCCTTAGACGAACTCTTTCACAAGTAACTCTACTGCTACTAAACGATGTGATTATTATTTTTTCTTCTAAATGTTTATCAATTTATCTACCTGTATCCGCTCACGCAATACATGCAGCCGTAGACGCATACCACACCTAGAAGTGCCGGTGATGATTTTATACCGATTTATCGGATATCGAAGTTGTAACAGGTAAAAGAACTAATATTAATTGCTATTTCGGTAACTACTCTAGCAAACCATAAAGTTTTTAATGCCTGAGTCTGTCATTTAAAAAAAATAAACAACTTCAAAAATACGTCACGACAATCGTGTGTGTTATTGCATGGGCTGGTGATTTCGGTGTTTATTTATTGAAAATATACCGTAAGTAGCGTTTTTTAAGTTTACCCTGAATATAAATGTTTATAAACTATACTTTAAGGAGTAATTTCATGGTAAACGTTAAAACCACTCAAACGGAATATTATCATATTTATCCAAGTTCACCAAAAATTTCATTAGTGCTTTTTAAGTGCAGGATTGGCGGTGTATTACTGCATTTTATTTGAGATGCTTTTGTTGGTAGTACGGAGGGTATTTATTTAGCAATGCAGAATAATAATTTTTATTTATAAAAACTTGTATTTAAACTGAATCCTTTTCTATTTTGCGAAACCAAATAGCCGCCATTTTGCGGTTGGAGGAGCGCATCGCGTGAGCGGGTATAGAAGGTATTGTCAAACGAAACTCTGACTTTGAGGAAGGCCAACGTAAGCGTGGCGGACAACTGCTTAAGTTCAAAGATATGCTGTACGCATGAAGAAGTGCAGTATCCTTCGCAATTGGAGTGGCAGGCTGTCAACTTGCTGGTCAACTCCAAAGTTTGTGACTTTGATGATGAACGGCACTCAGATCTTGAACTTAAGTGTAATGAACTGAAAGCCCGACCATCTGTGGTAATCAATTATAATTTTGAAAATGGTGTGCTCACATGCCCATGGAGGTTCTTCACACATAATATCGGCTACACATTACACTAACCTAACCAACCTCTCTTGCTTCACATATATTCATCAATCTTATTATACAAGGATTTCTATTCTTCTCTCTCTGCGAATTATAACATTTTTAAGAACATTCTCGATTGGATCTGATAAAGTCCTTCGCGACCGTTCTCTTCTAATGTTGCCTTCCACATTGGCTCTGTCTCTTTCACCACTCTATTTTTATTTTCCCACTTCCCGTGCCCAAACCACCTTAACCCTTTTCTCAATTTTTTCCTCTTTTATATCACATTATACACAGTTATTTTAGATTAAATTGACAAGCGTGCCAAGAGGCTTATAGGTGACTCAGATTTAGTAGAGGCGAAGGCAGAGCCTTGAACACAGTCGTAAAGTTGCCTGCTTATCGGTATTCTGCAGAATATATCACGGAGAATGTGCATGGAATTCCATAATTCGATGCCTCCTTCCCCTTTATATCATCGGAAGACTAGACGTGGGCTAGGATCGACCCCTATGTTGTGGGTATTCCCAGGATTCGCACGAGGAGTTTCGCTTCCACATTTATATGGCGAGCAGCAAGAGAGTGGAATTCCCTACCTGCGGACTTATTCCCCGAACGATTATAACCTAGACATTTTGGCGAGCATGCTACATCGTCGTCCATATCACCAATTTCCATTAAGTGAGATGGAGGTCAAATGCGCATTTATTTTGTATATAAAAAAATTACAGTTTTCCTCCTTTTGTTCATTACATATTTTTCTATATTATTTATTTCCAAAAACATACGACACTACGCACGCGTGAACAATTTGGTTCCCATTATTATTTTTTACAATAAGGATAATATAGCCCACCTTCTTCGCTGGCACCTGCTTATTTACACTAAAGTCTCGTTGGATCAAATAGTCACGCTTATTTGCTTAAAATTAAAAGAAAACGTTATTGATGTAGATTAATTAGTATGGTCAATTCCGGCTGTAAATAACAATGCTGATAGACTGTTGTTTACTAGCATTTTTGTAGTTGACAATAATCCGATTACATACTGATTCTAAACAAAAAGCATTCACAGATTTAAAAAAAAGATCAATTTAAACGGAAGACATCCGCTAAACTTTAGTGAAAAGTTGGGACATTTTTCAATTACAAGAAATCTCACATTCTAAAAGCATGTGGTTGTTTGTCTTAGCAACTGGGAAGTTGGTGTCAGAGCGGCTCCTTAATGGAAAAACTTTGGACAGGTGTATGGACTCCGCTGAATCATTACAGGCTATGTGTTAAGGTATTCTCAATACACAATGCCTTTATGGAATATTCACGCACATTTCTGATCATTAATACAGTGAAATCTAAATACGAGAACAGGTTTTATCCACTCCTACTTGAATATTTCAATTATAATTTCATAAACCATATCATAAAGGCGCTCTTTTTAGTTCTGAATCAAAATTCTGTTGTCTATGCTGAAAAATTTTAGATCCGACCGCCACGGCACCCGTCACTCTAAGACGTAAGTTGACAAGTCCTATGTGCCTGTAATTTCACCAGCACCCTTAACCTTCAAAACCGGAACGCAGCAATGCTAACATTACTGTGTGACGGCAGACATAGATAAGGTGGCAGTACTACCCTGGACAAACTCTTTCACAAGAAGCTCTACTGCTACTAAAAATATGCTTAAAAAGCAAATATGCTTTAAAGTATTCTACGCAGGCTTTATGTACTGACTGGAATAAAACTGGCTGTGTCACTGCATCGGTGTTGACATTGGTATCGCTTAAGGTAGCGAAAAAAACCATTCTTCTACTACCATGATATCTATGTATTTACAAAGAGCAACCCCTAGAGTTTCTTGCTCATTCTTCTCAGATAAATCTACCCTATGAATGAGCAGTAGAGTTTAATGTCGTTAAGTATGTCGAATTCAAGTGTAATTTGCTTGCCTATGAAATAAAAATTATATATATATATTATATAATATTTGTTTTTTTAACAGTTGATGACTGTACCACCTCAGTCAACTGTGACCATGGGACCTGTAAAGAGCCCGAAACGTCGGTTTGTTTGAAAAAACAAATATACGCGATTTAAATCCGGAAAAATAGTTTCATTTTCCAAGTGTAACAATCGCGAAAACATAAGAACTCGATTTATATATTTCTTGTGAAAATACTCCACCATTTTGTTATTATTATTGATACTAACATCGAAACCAACTCCTGTTGCCTTGCCGGGGCAACTGCTCTTTCCAACTAAACAACCAATCAAGTCAGCAGACGTGTTTGTTGCAGATCTTGCATTGGCTTAATATGGCTTTATTTCCGTCACCACCACCTGTGAGAAACTTATTCTTCCAACTTCTGGGTCATTGTTATTTTATACATTTGCGTATTGGTAGAGTGCTACCAAGTATAACGAACAAAATTCCAGTACAGTAGAAGTACCTTGGTATCATTTTGAGGAGAAGAGCACGATAAGCTCCAATCTGAACTCATTTAGACCACTGCCACGAAGTTGCCTGTCTGTCGGTTTTCTACAGAATATATTTCGGTGAGTGTGCTCATAAGCTCTATCAGCTGCGTCAGCTCATCCCGCCAGATCCCTTTTAATATCGGACATCCACACGTACAGTCGGTGCCCTCACTTAAGTATCCACTATTTATATGGTACAAATAGTGGATACATAACAGAGAGCACCGACTGTACGGCGGAATATCATACTTACTTGTTCGATATTCCTTCAGGTGTATAGTGTTTACTTTCCGTCATCTTTTAGATAAAGATAAAGATAAAGATAAATTTATTTCAACATAACTTAATCTAAATATAAAGTAAAAAAAACAAAAACAAATGTAAGGGAAGCTAATATACAATTGGTAAAAAAAAATAAAAAATAAACCTTAATTATTATACTAATCATAAAGCTATACAATTAATTATTAGAAGCCTACCAGTATAGTTGCGATGCCTAAACTAAGTACATTATTACCTGTATCTTAAGCATCTTGTTTTAAGCATTCTTTTAATATGAACACAACCCAAGAATGAAATTCCCTGCCTGCGAGTGTGTTTCCGAGCACATATAACCCGAATAGTAAGTAGTCCAAGAAGTAGTCAAGAACAAGTCCATTTACTTAAAAAATAAAAATAAAAAAGCGCACCCGTAGCCTTACGACTCCACTTATCTACGCCGAAATGCTTTTATTAAACATTTCTTTTATTTTTTTACACTTTTACCTCATTCTTTATTTTTAAAATTTTTACATTAAGGCGGTCGCCTTTTCGTCATGTCGTTTAGGCACTATCTCATCAGATATAAAGCGATGATGTGGCCGACAATGTAACGCCTTTGTCTAGCCTTTCTTCTTTTCAGAGTCCAGTGAAATGAAGAAAGCTATCCTCAATTCTTGAATACGAGAGGTGCCTTTGAAAAGCCGCAGCCAGACAGGCAACTAAAGCCTATACAGGGCCGAGCACAGTGCATGAACAATGTATAAAAACCTTTCATACCTCACACGCTCATTGGGGTATGGCGTAAGTCATAGATAGAGATGTTCTGGTTTTAAATTGTTGCTCTACCAGACATATTTGCAAGGGTAGCAAGACAATTGATTAAATTAATACTATACGGTAAAGGTGTGCGAAATTTTTACAGGGTGATTAATGTAAATAACTTTTAATATACAGCCTCTTAGAAAAAACAACACCTCTATTTTATTTATTTATTTTATTCTATTTAACTACCTCCTTGGACGAACTGTTACCATACTGGTCTGCAGAGGCCACTGCCACTGGATAAATATTTGTACGGCCGACATTTATGTATTTCTTTCGTGAGTTTGGATGTAATTTTTGGTTGTCTATGTGCGTGTTATTGGCTCCCGCGACACAGGGTTTTCCTAGTGCCTACGAGTGCTTTTTTGTTCGGGACGAACAAGTCGTGCGCCTGATTGTAAACTACGCGCCTGTATATAACAGTTGCAGTGCCACTCAGAGTTTAAATAACAAAGATCTTATCACTGCCACTGCGCCCGTTACCCTGAGACATAAGTTGACAAGTTAAACTAAGCAAAGCTTAATTTGAAAATATATTTTACTTACGTAATTTTATTAAAACCAATAATAGACATTTAAATTGTTTCTTTTTTAATTTTTTAGATTTAATATAAAAATTGATTAAATTTAATATAAAATTCATTTTAAAAGTGTATATTGCAACACCCTACATGTTTGAATAAGTCTGTATGTACTGTTCATGGTGCAATAAATAAACAAATAAAAGTTCCATGTGCCTGTAATTTCACCAGCACCGTTACCGGAACACAGTAATGCTAAAATTACTGCTTGGCGGCAGAAATACATAAGGTGGCAGAACTTCACAGGATGAACTTTTTCACGAGGATCTCTGCTGCTACCAAAATTCAGTGGTTAACCCATTGACTTACAATTATATGGACGTCGGGTCCGCGCTAAAAAGTGTCCGAACTTATAGGGCGTTAAAATCGTATACAGAGCGTCATTCACGCTTTAGTCTTCGTTTGTTCGACTGACAGCGAAGCAAGCAAAATTTGACAGTACTGCGATGACATTACAATTTAAATTCAACGTAGCTTTAGCAACGTAACATTAGCTTTTTCATATTCCTTGAAATGTCACTACGTTTAAATAGGTTGACTTGGGACATTTTTTTCGTGGTTTTTGTATTAGACCCGTCGTCCATTTATTTGTAAGTCAATGGGATAACCCGTAATATTAATGCGTGAATTAGTGTCAACAAATTTTGCACTTTTGGTAAGCAAAATTTAATCACGTAATTAATTATTTCACAGTTTCACCATTTTTATACTTTACCTTATTTTGTTTTACATGGTTGTTACTATATACTCATGGTATGGTGTAACGGGCTGTAGTCCGCAACTCGACGTCCAGGCGCCTATTTTGCATGTGTTGGGTACAGGGTGCTACTCGTGTCACCCAAGCTCTTCCAAGAACCTCAACGCCCTTCTGGGTTTGCTGAAGACTTCGGAGAGCCACCTCGGCACTCCAAGGTAATTTGCCCTGTAGTTGCCCACGACGGAGCATTGTAGTAGGATATGCGGATACGCTCAGCATAGAGGACTGTCCGTGATACCTGGATTAAAAAGGTGTTTATTACATGGACCATGACCCATTAGAGCTGCTGTTAGAATGCGCAGCACTTTCCTTTTGAGCTTAATGAATTTACGAGATAGACTGGCGTTAAGCATGGGGAGTGCTTCCCTAGCCTATTTACAAACCATGAAGGTGGTCCATGTGTTGTTTTGAAAAGTTTTTGTACCATTGTTTATAGTTGCTCTTAACTATTGTTAAGAAAGGGATAATATAGGTTCTGGTCCTACAGCGTCCATCTCCGACCCTTGTCTGGTTAGTTCATCTGCTGCGTCGTTGCTACACTATTTACTCATATTCCATGTAGATATTGTATGACCCAAAGCCTGTATATTAGACAGTCTTCTCGGTTACAAATTATCCTCCGAATGTTATTGGCCCTGCCGCGCACGTGACGCATCAAGTAGGCTACACTTTTATGTATCTTCCTAAAAGCTCTTGTCGGTGTAATAAAGCTATACTGCCCTCTGCAAAGTTTTTCTTTGACCTTCTTATACGACGAGGCTCCCACTTTTGTTTTCATTAGGTCAATATATTAATTCTCGATCACGTTTGCGTTCCAATTTTTGTTTATCCGGTTTTTAAAAAACTCGTTATACAGTGTTTTTTTTTTTTAATGGTACAGTATGAAAAAATCCCAAACTATAGAAGTTACAAGGAAACTTTCTTAGGAACCACTGTCTTTTTTTGTGAAAACAATTTTGGCATACTAAATTTTTTTGTCAAGTGTCAGTTGTCCATAAAAATGAATAAAATTTATTAATATTTTTTTAAGTACTAATCGACTCATTATCCTTATAAGAAACTAAGTCTATTAACATTAAAAAAAGTTGGGCAATTTGATTTTGTATGAAAAATATTTTATGAAATTTGACCAATATCTGCTGTTCCGATTTTTTTCGTCCTCTGCAATGAAATGATCCTTTTATGGAACTGAGTCGATCTGCACTAAAAAATATTTATTAATTTTGTTTATTTTTATGGCAACACACGCTTGACCAAAAAATTTACTATGCCAAAATTGTTTTCACAAATATTTTTGTTAAGACTTAATGGTTCTTCTTAAAGTTTCTTTGTACCTTCTATGGTTTCTACTGGGGATTTCCCCATACTATCCCATTAAAAAAAAACACTGGATAGTCAAAGAACTTCCACAATAATTCCTCTTATAAACTGAAGAAAAAAAAATGTTTGAAGTAACTAAGAAGAGTAATGCTTGTGCTGCAATGGAAAAAAAACAAGGGCAACAATGTTACAACAATTTTACTAGATCGAAACAGTCTTTTTCAATGTAATATTTTCAAAATATTTCTGTTTTACTTCACTCTTGCTCCTATTGGTCAGTTTTTTACTTAGAAGCGCGTGAAAACCATCTGTAGCTTATATAAATATAAACGTACTTAGCATGCTACAGTATTACGTCGGGCCCAACTATACCTAGCTGCTAAACAAGTTGATAGAATTAAGAGCGCAAAGTTATTAAGCGCCTAAGCATAAATACGAGCAAGGTATCGGCACCGTCGCATTGCGTTCATTTTTTGCTTATCGCCGTTCTCTCTGTAGTTCCCTTTCGCGTGGTCTTTAAAATCATTTTACTTCATCGCACGTTACGTTCAAGTTTACTGCTTGCAAATATAAGTTATATTGGCACCTGTTCGATGCAAGCGGGAGTAGTCAATTTGAATTTCTCTACCTACAAACACTACCACTACTAGCTTTTTTTTTTAATTAGATGGACTTGCTCTTGAACACTGCCTAGCCTTGGAGCAAAGATAGGATCTACGAAGGAACGAGCTACTAACTACTGCTACACAGACCCCAAAGGTCGCTGCAAAAATTTGTGTTCAAGCGAGTAGCCTGGGTAGATGAGGTACGCGACGTCCAACGGTGTTACTACCTGCGTCTCCTTTACGAAGAAAAGGTGCGGCTTCTCGGTCTCCAGGTGGTATTGGACCGGGTCAAGGTGTTCAAGTGCAAGCCTCGTATGTTAGTGAGGTGCACTTTCAACGGGAGGAAGTACCGCCGTTGTTTATCCTTATTCCTCTTTATAACTTTCATGTTTTTTGATGGTGTTAATGGGGAAAAATTGGATGGTTCAGGCACCATTCGGTTGGCCAATGGTCACTCTCAAGTTAACCAACCTTTGGGGAACTCATTTGGAGACTGCGGGGACGCCCGAGCCCCAAAAAAGGGCCACCGGGTCCTCCCATCCAGTCGCCAACTGGCACGGTGTAGCATTTCGGGCGGGGCAGCCTTTTGCACGTGTCTGGTACGCTGCTTGGGCCCCCTATTGCCTGCGGTCGGCCAACGGCAAGACCGTGCCTCGGATCCCGTTACCCTCCAGAATGAGTTACCCGGTACAGCCAGCTGAGAGTCCTAAAAAACCGTTACTAAGCGACGCAACAGACACCCTCGAATTCCCCAATGGCACTGGTACTCCCGCATGCAGACGCAACAAACTGCTTGGCGCCTGGCTTCGACGGGAGGGTGGTAGCAAGCCAGTCGGTCCCTTGCGGAGCCTACCACCGGAAAGTGGGATCATTCAGCCGTCACTAGATGTTATTGATACAAGTAGTTCTAGCTAGGAGGTAGATCCCAACCACCCCAACTACCAATGAATAGCGTCGTAGTGTACGCAAACTTTATTTTTTGGTCATTTTCTGTTGTTTTTGCCAACACCCATATTTATCTACTAATATTATGTTCCCCGAATTTTGTGAAAAAAATACATAAAAAAACAAAAAACTTTGTGAAAAAATAAAGAACAAAAGACAAAATAAAAACAGAACAGGTCCAAGAATTAAGTTGGCGTAGTGTGCGTTGTAGTTATCGATTTGTTCGACGAAAGAGTTACGAAAATTTTGGCGTAGCACTAACGTAGCACTAAATAAGTTGAGGTTGTTGCAAAGACTTATCAATTATATTCAAGAGCTGCATGAAATCTAATGCCATTGATAGTTTCAAAATCAGTAAATCTAAAACTAAAACCACGGTAACAAATAGTAAATTGTGCTACGTGTGTAAAGTAGTAGTAGCAGCGTAACGCTGAGTCACAGCTGAGAAATATAAAAACTATCAAAATTGTGTGACGAATGAGAAATTTTATCATACAGCAAAATTTACAAAAAAACATTATAAAACTGTATTTCTTGCTTGCTTAGACCACAAAGCGCCAGGCAGTAAGGAAAGTGCGAACAGTCCTCTACGGGAAATGCGAAATGAGCACAACACGCCCTTACATTGATGCGCCAGACGGAGTACAGTGTGCAGTAAATGAGCACTATTATTAAACTCTACCGCTCATTCGTAAGCCCATTCACCTGAGAAGAATGAGCTAGAAACTCTAAGTATTACTTTGTAAATCTACATTTAAATACAATTACAATGTTTATTTTTTATTTTTTTTTTATTTAACACCTTAGATTGAAAATACCTGCGGGAGCTAAATGAGTCACTACCACGGGTTTTTGGCAACCAAGTACGCAGAAGCTGTATAAAAAATTACCTTTAGTATAAAGTTTTTCTTTCACTATGGTTTTAAACCTCGTAAATGGAAAATTTTGAATATCAACCGGAATGTTATTTAATCATAGAAGTATATATCGCACTGCTATTATAATAGTGTTGTAACTCAAAATAAGTGAAATTCAAGATTATACCATTGCTGAACGTAAAATTTTATTCTCTACACGTCAATAAAACCGTCGTTAGAATATTGTGAAAAACAATTAAAAGATATGTACTAAACTCAAAATGAGAGAAACTGTTCTGGACAAAACAGTCATCACTCAAAAATATGAAATTGTTTATTCCCTATTATCTTTAAATATACTTGGAAAATATGAAATTGTTTATATGTCTGTAATAAACTTTATTTTATACACGCATTTCAATAATCTTTCACGGGAAGTGAGTAATTCGTTTTTCATCGATTCTGAAAAAGTAAATTTTTTTACTTAATTCACTCTTGTATTAACAGTACGAACTTGAACTTGTGACTTTGTGATGCCGGCTGTCTAAGAACAGCTAGTTTATTAAGTAATTAATAGATTCAGGGGTTGTTTTGCGGAAGTCTATAATAATAAAAATGGAAGTAAATTAATTTACTACAATAGCGACAACAATTTTTATTAAAAAAAAACTATTCTTGACATGAATAACATTTTCTTAAATTGACTGTGACGCCAGTGTAAGAATTAATCTCTTTAAACTTATCTCTCAAAGACACTCTGGAGCCCAGGTTATGAATTGTCTTAACTGCACGTTTCTGCAATGTGGTTTTGGCCTTGGTTTATATAACCTCCTAAAGCCCTATATACATCAAAACCGACCATTTGTTTCTGGGTGGATAAGTGTTAAACAAACAACCTTTAACCTGTGAACCGTAAAATTCGTTTTCATATGACTTCCTTATTGATTGTTTCAAGAAACTTTTTAAGCCAATTTGATCTTTAACATAATTATAAAATAAATTCGTAAAAAAACCAAAAAGTGGTCGTATAAGGCATCATCTGTACATAATAGGTGAAATGACTTATTTATTTTACATAATATAATAAAACACTATTTGTTTATTTACACGTAATGCAACGTGTGACGCAACGTGGGTGTCAGGTAACCGGCCTGGGAAAGATCGATACATGACACGCCTCGGCCCAAACTCTTTTTTTATGATATCAAGTGACGGAAAGAACAAGTCGTGGGTCTGATAGTGACCTTTAAAACGCAAGGATCGGAGGGGCACCGCCTCTGCGCCCATCACCCAGAGACATAAGTTGACAAGTCCCATGTGCCTGTAATGTCAGCAGCACCCCTAGCCTTCAAAACCGGAACGCAGTAATGCTCGTATTACTGCTTGGCAGCATAAATACGAATAGGTAAGCTTCGTACTTCCCTGGACGAACTGTTTCACAAGAAGCCTACTACTACTACCAAAAAAAAACATTTTATTTTGAATCAACATAGGCACTATCGTACAAAGAAAAGTGGTCGCATTTTTGTCTGCGTCTATACTGTTCATGAACGGGTTAACATGCTGAAGGCGTAGTTTCGCATGTCGTTACGACAGGCGTCACCTTGTGTAAATAACCTGAGATTGCCACAGCGCTGTGTAGTAGATATATATTATATATACATACATACGTTTGAGTCTTGCTATGCTGTCGCAGCCCTACTATAAATCAAATTTTCTACCAAGATTTTTGACTGTTTTTGCCGTCGGTACATGTCAAGTTCATTAACCTCTCGATGACGTCAGAGCCGTGACGACACAAGCCCGCTTGCGGCACTATGAATGCTTAATGACTTCATTATTACTCCGCTATGCACTTTAAGGTTTAAGAATGGACAAAATGCCATTATTAATTCGATATAAGACGTCATCGTTCTGTTATTACCCGACCTATTTGTATATCAATATGTATTTTATATATTGTATTTTGGTGTATTAATATAATATCTACAAATGTATCAGTGCGGTACATAGCAAGAATTATAATAATTCGCGACTCGCGCGGCATTAGCTGATGCGCGTGATTAACTATGGGTTCCCAGCAACTATAGCCAATGAACTGCCGGCGTTCATACAACACGCCATCGATACTGTGGATGAAAACATTAAAAAATTGATTTGCAAATGTTGTGCGTCAGTAACAATTGAATATTATGTCTACACACGCCAATTGCCTAACACCTACCCACTAATAGCATTTAAGTGTGCCAACTATGGATACAGTTTAGCCAAGTAAATTGATATATTTTTTTACTTTAAATTTGTATTGAATAGATATTCAATTTGGGAAATTACTCCACTGCTATAATTGTTATAATACAATACGAAGATCGAAAACTTAGAAAAAAAATCCTTCGATGCGGCCGGATTCGACCCAACGTCTTCTAGCAAATCGTGGCAGACGCTATACCAACTAAGTCACGGAACCTATATAAAGTCACCCTCTTCAAAACTTACTGCCAGACCTTATACACGTGCAACCTGTGGAGCAATTTTACTAAAAAAGCCTACAGTGCCTTGCGTATCCAGTTCAACAATGCCCTCAGGGGACTGCTGGGGCTGCCCCGATATTGTAGCGCGTCGGGGATGTTTGCCGCAACTAGAATTGATAGCTTTGAAGCTGTCATTCGAAAGCGAGCAGCATCCCTGATGGTCAGAGTGCGGGGCAGCACCAACAGTCTTCTGATGGTGATTGCGGACAGGATGGACAGTCCAATTTTAAAACATTGGATGTCCATTCACATCCAAGAGAATGAAAATTTTAAGTTTTACTAACACAGTGTCTAAGTATTTACTAACAATATATGGACTTGTAATTATTGTAAGTCTGATAATAAATTATTTCATTCATTCATTCATTCAATCATAAATCATCATTTTATTTGAACCTACGCAAATAGAAATAAAAAGTGTATGCGATACAATAAAAAAGTCACCACATACTTCAAAGAGGTTTGTAATTCAATTCAGCACGGGCACTACATCAGCTGCGGGCTGGTGATTTCAAAATTTGAATAAAGGAACCGGTGCTTGGTTAATTTACGTGGTCTATTCCCTAATGTACCATTATATAATGAAAACAGAGTAATGTATAATGATTATTGTATACAACAAAGACGCTGGCAAGATAACGCCAATTGCTTCGGGTTAACTTAGTTCAGATAATTGATTATAATCATTGAAAGTTGTGTTCCATAATTGGAACAACTTCTTCTGCCGCCAAGCCGCAATGTGAGCATTACTGCGTTCCGGTTTTGAAGGGTAAAGGTGCTGAAAGGTGGTGAAATTACAGGCACTTGAGACTTGTCAACTTATGTCTCAGGGTGACGGGCGCAGTGGCAGTGCTCCTCAGATCTTTGCGATTTAAAGTTCTTAGTGTACTGCAACTGTTTTGGATATGCGTGTCGCTTAGCATCAGGTGCACGACTTGTTCGTCCTGTCACTTTATATCGTAAAAAAAGATTGTAGTTTCCCTACGTGAATAATGCACATGTTTTATGATTTGAGATCGTCTTATTAAGGTCTTATTATGATATTGAAATGGATCTTTATCAGTAAGGAAGCGATGATAATTTCATTTATGGACATTACTTTCATATATACCCGCACTAATAACAAAATATT
>NW_020653409.1:1010525-1034780 GCF_003589595.1 Hyposmocoma kahamanoa | reverse complement strand
ACTGATAAAAAGATTGAACAACAACAAAGAAAAATTCCTTTGAACCGTTAACCCCGGTTTGATAAACAGGTGCTGCTGGTTCCTACCCAGTATTGAAGGAATTCATCTCTGTGTTTAATTTCTGTAAGAACAAATAATTATAACATAGAATCCAAATTAATATTATAAATGTGAAAGTATGAATCTTTCACATTACGTTTTCACGGCTAAACCGCTGAACCAATTTAGATGAATTTGACCGCTCTCCAATGGCGAGTTGCTAGCACGTCGACAGCGTAATGTGTTAATATTTTCTGTTTTTTCTTTATTTGGTTCACAGAACTGAATGTACATACTAAATACATTACATAAAAATAAACAATTGTCATTTAATCAAGCCGGAGCGTGCACATTCTTCTCGCTGTGAACGCAGCATGCTGATCTCGAGAAAAATAAAGTCTTAAAACTGTTGCTAGGTACTATCTAAAAACAACTATTACCAATTAAATTTTTATTGAATTGATATTCAATTATTTTTTGTGAAATTACTCCACTAGTTTGTTATAATTATTAATATAAAGATCGAACACTCAGAAAAAATACTCAGAAAAAATTCCTTCGATCCGGTCGGATTCAAACTGACGTCTTCTTGCATACCGTGCCAGACGCTATACCAACTAAGCCACGGAACTGACTGGGTGATAAATCTGTCATAGATTTCTCATAGATGGCGCTACGACTAAAAAGTCGTTGAAAAACCAAATACAAAGACACGACGCAAGCACATAGAAGAATTCGTGAGGTCCGTTGGTTCGTTCCGTGGCTTAGTTGGGGAGTGTTCATCTTTGTATTAATAATTATAACTGTTACCAAACAAAATAAAACATTTCTGACTTTTAAAAACATAAGGATAACAATAATCTCCTAAAAGAAGAGACTGAGGGGTTAAATAAATCTAAATCCTGACAAATACGATTATATGATGAACAGATACGATATAAACATGAATATTGACCATAATTAGCATGAGTATGTGGAAGACTGAATGTTCTTCTATTTACGAGACGGCTAGAAGGGCGAGGAATGTTGAAGTTACTTTTCTGCATTAATAGAGAACTGTCGATGTGTCCATTTATTAGTTTATGCAGAAATATAGGGTCGCATAAATTTCTTCTTTTCTGTAGTGAGCCCATTTCAAAATGGGCTAATCTAGAATCATGCGTGACTAACTGTCGACAAAAGTTGTTATATTATATATATTTAAATTAAAGACTAAATTGCTATTTTGAAAAAGATAAAAGTTGAGATATATATAGTACTTTCCATGGTAGTTTTAGTAAGGAAACATCGATCGTTAGTAACGGAATGAAGGAATATACCATCACCGCGATTCCACTGAATCTCAACTACCATTGCAACTACATTTCAATAGAATAGCAATTTTCTTTTTTATATTATCATAATTGTAATGTAATCTCAATTTGCAGAATTGGCCCCATGTTATAGACGGGCGTGTCGTTTACTACCAGGCGTACGATATTTTATTCATCCCGTTACTTGGGTTGTAAAAGGTTGCATAACGCAAACACCGCGTTATGACTCGTTTTGATTAGCTGATTTGCCGTCTGTCGGTTTTTTACAGAATATATTTCGGGGAGTGTGCCCATGAGCTCCATCAGCTTTACCATCGGACATCCAGACGTGCGGCGGGATATCATCATTACTTGGTCTATATTCCCTTCAAGCGTACTAAGCGCTTTTCATCGCCTTTTATAATGCGCACAGCCCAGGAATGGAATTCCCTGCCTGCGACTGTTTTTTCGAACTCATAAAACCCGAGTATCTTATCAAGGGCAAGTCCATTTAATTTAAAAAGAAAAACGCTGATGACATAATCTAAAATATCCACAGGAGTTCCTTGGAGGAACTTCTCGACGAGATACGGTAAGCACATCGTTTTTAGGCTCATTTCAATCAGCTATCAGCTATCAACTTCACTTTTTAGATGTGCACTTATCGGGAGGTTCCATAAAGGTTCTAAAGGTGTTCTATAACGGTTTCAATTATAAACATAAGGAAGTTGAGAGTAAACCCTGTACATTGGTGTAACTTTTAACGAATTCTCTTGCATTTGCATTACAGCCGATCTGCCTCCTCACTAAAGTCCTATTATACCAACCAATGCGAGTGCTTCCAATAACTAACTATGTGCCACTCAAAGTTTGAAGCGCAGTATTGATTACACGGTTCTTGTAGAGTGATTGTGGAGTTGTAAGAAAGTTTGTATTCCATGCATGAAACACGAGTTCGACTCCGATAGCCAATACCAGTCTTCCTACTTGCTTTAACTGTGAAAAACCGCATAGTGATAAAACATTTATGCCGAAGAGGATTAAAGAAACTTATAAGTCAAAGTAAAGAAACGAATAAGTCATGCACCTGGTGGTAAGCGACACACCTGTCCATAGCAATTGCAGTGCTAGTCAGAGCTTTAAACGTGTACCTTGTATTGAATACAATCACAAGTTGCGGCAACCGGCGACTGTGTCCTACTGCCGCAACCGGTCACTGTATCCATTTCATATTAATTGTATGAAAATAGAATACATCCAATATTTTATCCAACACAAGACTCTCGTTTGCGCGGCGCCTAAATCGCAAAGATTTGCAAGGCACTGCCACTTCCCTCGTCACCCCGAGACAAAAATTGACAAGTTACATTACTGCTTGGAGACATAAATAAATAAGGTGGCAGTACTTCCCTGGACGAACTCTCTCACAAGGAGCTCTACTGCTACTAAAACTTCGAATTCAATGTCTTCAGTACCAAACCTTGAGTCAATTGAATGAAACCATTTAAACCTGGTTTCAGAGCAGTGCGGATTTGTCTGCGGACCATCCGCGCGGAGCACTGGAGCGAAGTAACACGTGTGGTGTTAAAACACCGTTTTCAAGTGACGCGGATCGTGCTCCGTACGGAACACGCTCCGCGTGAATTCCGCACATGCCATCCGTGCGTTCATTGTTGTCGACTGTCTTCAGTGAATATCCACATTAAATTAAATACAGGATTCAGAGCACTGCGGATTCTACGCATGCGGACGGCACAGCTGTGAAACCAGTCTTAAAAACGTAAAATGATACAATTGTTTTGGAATGGGGTATTGAATTAACATGTTCAAAGTCTTTGAAGCGGTGTAGAAAACTATTGACGTTAGCACACGTTTAGTTCGTCTGTTTCCAAGTTACAATAAAACGGACGGCTTTTATGATCGACAATCGATAAACAGGGAGTTAAAAAAGGAAGCTCAGCCATTTGAGTAAATGAAAGTGTTGATAATTATCTCTCTTCGCTGGCCACTTATTAGCTGCTTGTGATGTACAAAATCCAAGTCTACGATCTTACTTTTGGGCTCAAGAGTTAAGGCTTTTGTCGGTATCGAAAAGGCCATTTAGCTCTCAACAACGCTTCATCCTTGGTTTATTTACACGATGTGGCTCGCCTTCTCCTTTGATCTTTCCAAAGTATCCTACTTATACTTGCTCTTTCCTTTGTACATACGTATTTGCGTGTGAAGCACTTACTTACAGGGACATGATCGCTCGTCATATGGTACTGGCAAACCATCGTTGTTTGATTTTTCACGTTCTACAGTATTTATGCTTAGTCAGGGCCATTTCAGCACAAAGCCATGTGTAGTCATGTGTGTACTAATGTATGTTCTATATGCTTTTGTGTTATAATCTGTGAAGTGATTGTAAATGTTTCTTTCTGCTTGTATTTGTGCTAAATAAACGGCTTGTGTATCTATCTATCCATCGGTCCATCCGTCCGTCCATCCATCCATCTATTTTGAGATTTTTAATGAAGTCGTCGTATCGTATAATGCCCATGTTTCTTCGTTGCTTTTCAATTATTTTCCACTTTTAGTTAACATAAAAACCAATTAAAATCCTTGCACTAAATCTTCCTTTGAAAATACGAAACTAAATTGGAAAACAACTGTGCAGAAGATAGTAACCAAAAGGGAAAAACAGAGCAAAAGTTCGCTGGCAATTAGTTTTCCGTCGATTCCCATAAGAGCAAAATGTTGCGCGCTGTGTTTGTTAATTGCAAATACTTTGTCCGATATTTACCGTCAATTCTGTATAAGCTTGTGACCACCTCCATTTGATGAATGTTTTGTAAGCCGACCAATGATTGTGGCAGATCTACAACAACGTTCTCGTGTTTTGAGTATTAGCATAGACATTAGCTGTAGTTTTTGTGTGATAGCACACCCTGCCAAGCGCATAAATACAGACTTAATGCGTTTGCGTAGTGCATCCTATTCGTATTCGTTCGGAATCCGAGACTACAATACTAAAACACTCGGACCCACTTCGGATGTCGCTTGATCACTAAGTTCTTTTCGTATCCGAGAAAATACGAATGTGACATTTTGGATCGTCATTTGTCGGATACGGATTTAATACGAAGCGGACTTACTGCGTAAACGCTTTTATAGTAAATTATTTCTTATCATACTGAAAACGCTAATGTGGGAAAAGATATAACAAACCTGTTAGGAAGAAGAAGACGTCGTCACTTCTGTACTAGAAAGTATTTCAGGAACCGGTCCTTTAATAGTAATGGTAATTTTTTACTAAAGGAAAACAACTATCATAGCAATCCCCTGTCTGGTTTTGGCTGCTCTAAACAGTCTATAATAATCAATGTCCTTGAATCTCGCCTCGAATTAAAAGTGACAGAAGATGGTGCTTGCTGTTTTAGATTATGAGGTCAATAATAATTTAGGAAATGTTTTTAGTTTGCTTCTTAATGAGCATAGTTTTTATTATATTTAAGTTGAATCTCAGGCTGTTTCGTAACCAATGATGATATTCAATTATTTTTTTGTGAAATTACTCCACTAGTTTGTTGTAATTTATCTGCCTCCGTGGTCAAACCGGTTGCGATTCCCGGGCCGGGAGAAATATTTGTATGGCCCACTTTTATTTCTCTTGAGAATTTGGGTGTAATTTGTGGTTGTCGACCTATGTGTGTGTATATGGCACCCGCAATACAGGGTTTCCTCAGTGCTATGAGTGTGTGCAAAAAAAAAGAATTGTTAATACAAAGATCGAAACACTTAGAAAAATATTCCTTCGACCCGGCTGGATTCTTACCGGCGTCTTCTAGCAAACCGGGTCAGACGCTATGACAATTCGCTACCACAGATCCTCCTAACCATAAGCACTAAATATTTAGATACTGCACTCTTAGATAAATATCGTACTGCTAATTAATCTAGAAACTACAAATATGTATCGAGTTCTTAGGTTTTCGCGATTGCTACACATAGGAAATGAAATTATTTTTCCGGATTTAAATCGCGTATATTTGTTTTTTCAAACAAACCGACGTTTCGGGCCCTTTACAGGTCCCATGGTCACGGTTGATTGAGGTGGTGATACAGTTTTCAACCAGTTATGTCTAATATTGATGCAAACCACCCTATTTTTTCACTATAGTTACAATAGTTATTAATTAAATACCTTATTTTTAATTTTACAAAGAAAACATTCCAATTTACGCTATATTAAGTTTTACAAATTATTTTATAAATAATATGGTTGTTTTTAATGGTCCTCTTGACAAAGTCACAAATTAATTCCACCCTTCTACAATAAGATTGCTGATGATATTCAAAATTTCCATTTACAAAGTTTAAGACTATTTTAAGAAATTATTTTATTGAATGAATTTTTATTAAGTTCAATTTATTATTTTTATTTTTTTTTTATTATTTAGAAGTTAGTACAAGTTGAATGGAGTCTTTTCTGGCGCCAAAATTAAATGTATCTCAGATGGAATTTCTTGCAACACTGCGGAGTATGAAGTAGTATAAAATGGTATTCAAAAGTGAAATCTTTAGAAAATTGAGATAGTACCGATTCGATATGCCGCAGTAAGATACCACAGCGCTGGTTTACAGTAAGCCCGTAGAGCCCGACGCCAGCAGTAAACGCGAAATTAAAAAGGTATAAATACTGCTACATATTACATTGACTATTATTATACATTATAATCACATAAATAAATATATATAAAAGCAAGGTAAGACAAATAATGACAATATCAACATTCTATAATTATATGGCAATATATGTAGGTAGAACCTTGATTACTTCCTATTAGTCTGTGTACTGTCACCTTACGTATTTCTGATGCCAATATGAAGATTACTGTGTTCGCATTTCGAAGGGTGCTGGTGAAATTACAGGCAAATGGGACTTGTAAACTTGTGTCTCGGGGCCGCATTGCCCCTCAGATCTTTGTGATTAAAAGCTCTGAGTGGCACAGCAACTGTTAGAGGCAGACATGTCGCTTACCATCAGGTGCACGACTTGTTCGTCCCGTCACTATCCCGGTATTATAAAAAAGACGAGTGACGTGCTATGGTAATAATAATAAATTAGTACATCAGTTAAAATGTATAGTTTTAATGTTTAAACAACACTTGTTTAATATGTTAAATAAGTTTGCCATGTAGCCAGTTTGACTTGAATTTGTACAAAAACCTTTTTGTACCAATAACCAAGAGTCTAATAACTAATAAATCACGACCCTCAATATTAGTTAAGACCGTAGATAATACGGAATACCATTTTAGATAATTATCTATAAGGAAAACAATTTGATTTCCGTGAAGCAATCGAAAGTCAGTTTCTAAAAATTTACGGACTCCCGTTCCCCACTATTGCGTATACACAATACATTTATGATATAATCGTTTAGATACGTCAAACCTAAAACGCTTACGAATGATGTACGGGCAGAGGTCGAGTGTTATAAAACGCGGGAGACGTAAAATCTGTTACTCACCGTTCCGAACTAACGACGAGAAACCCGCAAGTAAGTTTTTTTTATATCTTCCCTGCAAATTCATCTCCGCTATACAATATGCAGCGGCATACGCAGTCCGCAGAATACGTGACCTTACCAATTTTAGTACTGCTTGACGAGTTTACTTTAGTTACTTCCATAGTATAATGTCCTACGGGATTCTCATGTGGGGTAAAGCGGACATTCAAACCATATTTGTATTGCAAACACGAGCGATTCGTTCTGTGTACCGTCTAGGCTCTCGGGTTTCTCTCAGAGAAAAGTTTAAGGAGACTGGTATCATGACTGTGGCATTACAGTACATTTACTCAAATATTTTATATGTCCGTAAAAATATACATAATTTCAATAAGAAAGAAGATCCCCATAATATTAACCTTAGAACTAAATCCAAACTCATGGTACCACGATTTCAATTAACCAAAATAAACGACTCTTTTATGGGGAACTGTATACGTTTTTACAATAAGATTCCGGAGCATATATTAAGTTTATCATTTCCTAAGTTTAAAAACTACATTAAAAATATTTTGATTGAAGTCATGTTACCAAATTAAAGACTACGTGTTGGATAAAGACGTATGGAAAGACGATATGGCTCTAGATTCCACACAAATTTGTTTCAAAGTGTATTCCATAGCATTTGAGTTTACTTGAAAAGAGCAATCCTTAGGGATATGTGAAGATTTCAAGTGTAAATTTATTTTACCTATGGAATAAATGATTCTTTCACTTGATATTAAACTATATTAAATTTGGTATCAGTTAATTTTATAATAACGAAATAATAACGCACACACTCAACATAGCCTCATATTCACTCATATGTTGCGTAAAAATTTATTTCTTTTAATTATTATCGTCCTAAAGCCAGTTCCCGTAGAGGGCGATAAATCACCGCGAGCGGAGCTGGGTGTTCGCAAATGCTTCACGTATATTTTTAACTAAAAGCAGTCGAGAATTTTCACTAAGAAATATTATTTGCGGGTTATTGCGGGCATGTTTATGCAGTCAATTAAAAAAAAATGCTTTTCATAATAATTTCAGTGTTGGCACTATACATAATTTCAATAGGTTTATTTCGACTTTTTGTACAAACGAAGTTCGCTTAACTTATACGTAATGATAGTGTATGTATGTGTAAATTTAATACAACTTAATGAGCCCCCTTTACAGTCACTTTATTACGCGTGATCAGGAGCATACAGAATTGCGCGCGGGAAAACCTGCACGCGCAATCGTGCTTGATTACCTTTTTGAATTTTTTTCAACTAACGTTCTTATTGCATGTGTTCCTTTTTGACGGAAAGAGCGTCCGTGTACGAAATTGACTCAGTTTTACTAGTAGTGTTGTGGTAAAAAATGGATAGAAATTATATCATGGCGCTAGCTATCATGTTCGCTAGTGTTAGTCTACTTAAAAAGAAGTCTTTAGTTTTTTTTAGTCTTTTTTCTTACTTTAGTCTTTTTCCATATATTTTTTGACAAAAGCGCTATATGTATAACTCGGCGGGAACGAAAATTGCCTGACTCGTACATCTTAATAAGGGCTCTTACACATAAGTCGCGCGGTCAATCTTGCGTTCTGAGGTTGCCTTTACACGTAAAAGGCCGGGAAAAGAAAGGATTGCCGGACAAGTGTGAATTAGGGCTCGTACACATAAACACGATACAACGTCGCGTCGTGCTACGACGCGGCATCGTTTCACAACTTAACTTACTTAATGGCACGGTCTTTCAACATCTTTACACGCGTGATAGAGTGTCTTTGTAAAGCCTGCTATTTATGCTGAATTATCTAAAGCGCTTTTTTGTCTTATGAACATTGCATCATTATTTAAAAGTAATATAGTTAGGTGAAAGCACAGAGCGAAACGTAATAAATTATCGTACAGCGTTAGGAATTCCGAGGAGTCTAATTTTTTGTTCCATTAACTTCGTCCTTGAACGTACATAACAAAGACTCGAAAAACGCATAGGCATTACATCCATTTTGCGTTAGCTTCATTTGTAAATTGTTTTCTCTCAAACATGCTTGGAAAACGAATACGGCCAAAGCCTGCAAAGGAAGTATGAAAATCTATTACTGTCCGCTTCTCTAAACTTTTAAATCTACCTACTATGAACCATGTAAACAGGCAAAAGAAAAACTCATACAGCCAACTGCCAAGTGTTCGTAATTGCGAGAATTGAAACTACCTAACGTACCGCTTTTTAAAATAAAAAGACGGTAAAATAAACTAAAATGCTTGGTTTTCTTTTCTGTTTTTTTTTGCCTTTTTTCTTCGTTGGTAAAAATGAGTTGTAATGAGAAGAGCGACAACGAAAATCCTGTAATGGATACACATTCAACCACATCATCAGAAGTTCAGCAGACTACTATTAATTGAGCGTGGAAAAAACCATGTCAAATGTTACTTTTAAATTTAATTAATATTTTTTTATCTTTTTCTATTATACCTCTTCTTCTCTTTAGTCTTCTATTATTTCCTCACATTGTTTAAGAAAAGCACTATATAAGCCTCGGCGGGAACGGGTATTGCTTGACTCGTATCAGTAAAAGGTTTGTAACTCATACTCGCCCAGCAATCCCTTACCTCCCGGCCTCTGCAATAATGTACTGTTATCGTTGAAGAAGTTTGTCTCAACGGCTTCTAATAAACTTCCGTTTGTTTAAAAAATTGCCATTTGCGAGCTTTAAAAGTAAATTGAAACAAAAACTTTGCACTGAAGGTTATTTATTACACGACTTCTGCGTACTTGGATGAGAAAAATCCACGGTTGTGACCCGTTTGCATCTTATAGGTTATCCCGATTGTCCGGGCTGTTATTGACGAACAGCTCAGCTGAGGGTTTCTAACGTCTTCAAGTAAAACTCCTGCTTCATGTAGGGGAAAGCGGGGCAGTGTGACACAGGGGGCACATTCATACACCTGCATTATCTCCATACCTTCAAACATAATATTAGTTGTGATAATACTAAAAGGTGCCTTTGTACGTATATACGATGATGCAGCTCACCAGTTAGCCGTTTTCGTTCGACAGGTCACAAAGTGTTTTCACAGCCGTTAACTAAAAAAAATAAGCGACACTAACACGAGTGCCAACTCAGTTTTGTTCACTTTACAGGGTTTGGTGTCTTAATACAGGGTAAACTATTTTCATTAACTAGAATTGGATGTGACTGAGAGAATATATAATGATTTTTTTTTTATAAATATTATTTTCTAAACTGGCCGGTGGGGTACTTTCATATACTAGTGAGTGGGGCAGTTTGGTACGTATCAAAGTGCTAGGAATTAGTTATTTTGTACGAAAAATATAAAACTGTTTCAACAAGTCATTGTAAAGTGAACTGGTGACATTTTGCGCTATAGTCAGCTCTTCCTCCTGTATTTCTACTTCCAAAATTACATTACGTAGAACACTTTTCAAATGGTGCCCTAGAAAGAAGTCTTGGTAGATCAAGTGCGGAGGCACATATAGCGTCATACTTTATGAACAGTTGATCACCTAGTGCTAATAACACGTGGCAACCAGGAATAGCACACTACGTTGATTCACACATTCTTCAATGCCCCAAGCTATGTATCAAAGTACCCCACAGGTGGGGCAGAATTGGACGCTTCCCATTTTTTGTTGAAATCAAATTTTTTCAATTATTCAATGCTATTTATGAAAGAGAAGATTAAATTATTAATGTTTATTAGTTATATCGTCAATTAGGCAGAACAAATATTCATTATAATTTCATTTAGGACCCCTAAATTAAAGTTATAAAAAAGTGTACGAATCTGCCCCACTTACCCCTATATACTTTGTAATGACGTAGGCTTTGGTACATTGAAATCGTGTTAAATAAAATAATATAAGTAAGAACGGCGTGGTGGACGGTTACGGATTGCTGGCGCGCAGAGGTGTCCGCTGCACTTGCCTCACTCCTCAGCCCTCACCCCTCAGGAACTGATTCCACCGCCGCACTCTGACGCAGCAGCGTTAACACCGATCTTATGATATTTTAAATAAATGTTGTAATAATGAATATATACAAACGATACTCCGGTGGTGGTATGTGCCTAAAATATGGTTTTGGTGAGACGTCGAGCAAGATATTTGGCAACCCTTGAGCCCCCCAATCGATCCATTATAATTTGCATACAATTTTATTGAATAACCTCTAAAAGGGAAGGTCGTAAGTCGATATAAAGTTCTACATACATTCCTATTAACAAGTTCAGGGTTCGGGGCAAGAAGTTCCGAACTTTCCAAGGATGTATTATGAATAACGATTGTTCCATTTTATTTGGGAAGACTTTGTTATCTAGTTTAAATTTTCTTTAGGGTTGGCAATTTAGTATTAACAAATTTTGTCGTTTCTATCTTTAGCAGTGTAAATCGAAGTTGAAATTGAAAAGAGGACTAAGGCTTGTTAGTATATAACATAACAAGCGCTAGTCCTACAACTACAAGTAACTACAACCGCGCCCGGATCACACAGTGTCGTCGGCGTCAGACGCCTCACTACGCGCAAGGAAGGCACTCCGACGCGCCAAACCGCTCCACTTTAACCAAACGTCGCGCGACGCGTGGTACCTCCGCATCCAGCGCCCACAATGTAAACCATTAGGCCACCGAGGTGGTCAAATGAATGAGCAGAACATGTAGGGTATCAAAAAAGTAAGTCATGCGTCTCCACAGACGAAAAACACAATGGAAGCCATCTTAAGGCCAGTAGCTGGACTACGACGAACGATTAGCATACGAATTTTTGTCTACAAGCTTTTGTTCGCTACTATCGTGGAAAATTCGGGATCTTTACCTAACTCTCCAAAAGATAAAACTCTACCAGATTGCGTTGGAATAATAATATAATATTTACTTTCGTTTGTTACAGTACAAAAAGTGAATTCGATAAACCGAAAGCGGACAATTTATAAAAATAAGACTTATCGATGATATGAAATACCACTACGGATAATATTTTTGATGCAGCTTTAAATTTTGCACGTAGAATAATAACGCATAGAACGATAGTTTCATATCAAACGAACTGTCACAAGTGAGGCAAAAATCAAATTCATGTAGGCTAGTTTTAGTAGTAGGTTAATTTTCGGTTTTAGTGAATATTTATATAAAAATACAAGTTGAAACGCGTTACTTCCTTGTGGAACGTGATGTTAGTATCTATTTTATGTTTGTCTGACGTCTTTTTACACTCATTTACCGCACGTTTCGTCATTTTTAGCTAAAATTCTTGATCTGTTCGCGGTGCAAGTTGACCTTGAGCACTGAAGGCCCGCCCGCTCGTGTAGGCCCTTTTGGCGCGCTTCAATTTGCCTCACTTAGCGTGAGCGGACTAGGTTTCTATGCGTTATTATTCTAAGATTTTGCACTCCAAAACAGGGCAATGAGACATTTTTGTTGGATTTTAAAGAATTTGCGCGAAAGAACGACAACCGTACCGTACGAAGCGAAAACGGCGGACTGTGCTCCAATATGAACAACTGTCCATAATGTGGTCACGCGTGTAATGCTATCTAACCACTTCTATTAGTGTTTATTGTTCTGTGTGCGTCTCCCAGTCTGTCCTTATTACCAATATGATTGTTAAAATCATTGGAAGGTTTGTCCCGGTCCAAAATTGAGCCTATTCTGGAAAAAATCAATTGAATTCATAGGTTTAACGTTTTGAAATATGTTCGCTCGAGTTTTTTGATGCGGAATTTTATGCCAATTTTCCTTCAACGTTAAGTTGACAATTTGTGTTATTCAAGACAACTCGTGCTGTTCACAGAACTCTCGAAAGAAGCGAAGAATCACGAAAGCTCGATCCTTGTTTTCATTATGTAAGTTGATATTTGCCCTAGTTTTGCGAGTAACCGGAACACCAAATAACTTTTATTTACTACCCAATTACATTAATAATTATACAAAATGACATATGACTTGATTAAAATGCAACATAACTTGAAAGTGATATTCTAATCATAATATTACAATCATTAGTTATTATTTGCGAAAACACGTCAAATTGTATGGAAGCTAATAATAGTCAATAAGTTGTTTATTTGGTTTTTTATAAGGTTTTTCTTGAACCTGAATACTTTCCATAAATTATTGTAAATTTTTCGGCACCATTACAAAACTAATTTGATGCACGAAGGTAGTTTTACTAGCTTTCAAACGAAAGTGATCGTAACATTTTGGCTCTACTGCGAGCTTAGCGGGTTCCGTGACTCGCAACGATATTCACAGAAGTTCAGTACTTACAGGAAAAAAGAGAGGAAGCGGACTGAAAGAGTTAGAAAAGAGATCGCAGATTTGAGAGGATTTTTGGCAGAGTCCTTACGGAATTTCTTAGAAGTGTTTCCATCACTAATGTATAAGCGAAGCGGACTCGGAGAGGCTGTCATTATCACGCGCTAGTGTTGAACGGACTCCGCAAAAGAAGTAGAGACTTAACGTGCTCCGAAGGAAAGAAATTTGTGATACTGCAAGAATACAACTTTCCTACATTACCATTATTTCCCCTAATTTATTCAGAGACGGGTTATAAATAAATTATAGAATTAATTAGGATGCAGAAATTAGCGAGCTTTAGACAGATACTATCAAACGTGATACGCCAATAAGAGAAGAAAAGCGCGCGTTTGAAGGAAAAGGAAAAGACTGCGCGATTGCGCTCGTCGAAGAAAAAAGAAAGAAAGAAACGTTTATTCATCTTAAGAAAATTCAAACAAAACGGATAAAACAAATGATTAATTACATACATCTATAAGCTGAAACGGATCCAACTCAGCATATGTCATAGCTCGCCTGCTGTTACGCTGGTTTACAGTTGAAAACCGCTTTTACAAAATGAGATGTCGGATGAGAGAGAATAAACACCAAAATTTTAAAATGTAACTTAAATATTAACTAAAAACAGTAGATAAATTACTAACAATAGGAACTATTACATATGTATATAAATCATCGTCAGTCATCCTAAATCATTAGTCGTGCGCGTAATCGCGTACTCCAACACGCGCCAGTTTCACGCGATTTATCCTGCTGTTTCCGTTGTAACAAAATCGAACGCTAAAGTAACTGTGTAAAGGGAGCTAATGGGATGAAATAAAATTCATAGCGTTTACTATGTCTTAAAACATTTAAAGTGATTTTTTTTACACATAACAAAAACTGAAACTGATTCTCTACTTTTCCGCCGCCTAGCTCACGCCGCTTAGCCGGCTCGCTATGGAAGGCAAACAACTCGCTCATCTGACTCATCTCATTTCCCAAATAGCTCACTCCGCTGTAAAACTCTTTCCTAGTGGAAGGACAAAACTATTTTACTCAGCTCAGCTCAGTTATTACCCTCTCATTAATTTTTCGCTGCAAAAGTAAGGCAGTCGAGTATCAACCTATCTATATTTAATTGTTTAAAATTTTAAACCTCGACAACCCTAAAGGTGTTATATACAAAATTAATTAGACCATATT
This sequence comes from Hyposmocoma kahamanoa, assembly GCF_003589595.1. NCBI lineage: Eukaryota > Metazoa > Arthropoda > Insecta > Lepidoptera > Cosmopterigidae > Hyposmocoma > Hyposmocoma kahamanoa. Next base: position 1,020,427 of record NW_020653409.1, on the reverse strand, counting down.
AGAAATTTAGACGAAGTGGCAAAGTTAGACGTTTCTCGTATTTGTGTGAGGATCAATTAAGTCTCAACCGATGATACGCCACATCGTTTAGTAATGCAAAACCTTACGGGGGAAGTTTACCTTCTTCATATTGTAAAACGTAGATCTGGGAAGATCAATTAGGAAAATTTCGTTCCCCAAATATTCGAGGAAAGAATTTGGTTCTGGCCGCGGTATTTAGTTGAACCCATTTAGTTTGATATTAGATAATTGGAGATTTGATGAGTGAACAAATAGGCGCTACGCCAAAACAGTCGTTAAAAACCAGAAACAAAGATCTGCAACAAGAATAAAGAAACATTCGAAAGGTCCGCTAGTTCGTTCCATGTGGCTTAGTATATTATGATATATATATTGTGGCGTTCGTTCGAATCTAGCCGGAAGGAATTTTTTCCAAGTGTTCGATCTTTGTATTAATAATTACGTTCACGCCGATGCCAAGGTAGACGGCGCTTACTTAAATTCACCTACCCGCATGTCCCTTTAACGTTTACAACGCTGTCCTTTTTACTCTGCTGCAACTGGACTACTGTTCGTAGTTGGAACAGTCTGCAACTAGCCGTCCTGGGTAACGTGCATCCACCTTGGACTATCCATCGACTCTCATTTAGCTCTATAGATTCACCGCCGTTTTGAAAACTAACTTACTCTGCGTAGTTTCGTCTATTTCTATCTATTTCGCCATGAGTGAAATACCGCTTCTGTTTTGTAACCTTTGTATGTGTTACTGTACTGTACTGTTAAACGTGATAAAGCAAGTGATGATAATAACTGGTAGTCTCCTCTGATCGCCACTACATCGACAAAACCGCCACGCGTTCCACCGCATTTGTCGGAGACATTTAATTTAGACGCCTCCTGGAAGTCGAGGAACAGCTGCGCTGCTACGTTTGGATGGAGTTACATTACTCGGCTTTTTTTTTAACCCCGTACTAGGGAAACTCTGTATCGCGGGTACCATGGACACACATATAGACAACCATAAATTATACTCAAACTCAAATAAATGTAGGCCATATAAATATTTCTCCCGGCCCGGGAATCGAACCCGGAACCTCTACATGGCAGTCCAGCATGGTACCGTACGGCCACGGAGGTAGTTAATTTTACATATAAAGTTGAATATTATAGTATTGTAAAGGTTAGTGTTTACAGGGCATTACAAAGCAGATATTAGGAAATTTTACACATTTCATCTACGATGTGGCAGGACCGTGTCCCTAATACCGGAGATCTTGCACCGGGCATGGCATGTATGGCATAGAAGCTTTACTAATGCAGTGTCAACTCAAGTGATGCGGCACGTCTTTTGCCTAAAGTTGTCTTCTACTCCGAGATGGCGGAAGGCAAACGAAGACATGGGGCGTGTGATGAGGCGAGCAGTAATAGAATTCTTGCTACCCAATAAGAGAAGATATTAAGGAATACATGAACTCGCTCAGTGATTGGGTCCATTAAATGAACGGACGCTTAAAAACGCAGGGGCGATAATTCAATAGAACGAAAAAATCCTTAAAAAAAAACAGCTCATATGAAAAAAATAGCAACGATGGATCGCACCAGGTGAAACTTTCAGTTAAATACCAAGGTAAACCGTTGAGGTAGAAATATCTCTAAAGTCCTTGTTGAGTCGTCGAAATTATTATTGAAAAACTTTATTCTATGTAAGCAATACATTGAACACCAATTAAAAACAGCTATGAAAAAATTGCGGCGAAAAATCTTACGTCTGATAGACATTTTAAGAACTTAAAATAATAAATCTCAATAATACTAATAAATAAAAACGCTTCAATACACTTCCATTATTTGCAATATGTTACTCTCGGAGATTGATTTTAATAGCTGCGACGTAAGCCATGGCATTGTGCCAGTACATTGATGGACCAATTTGATACCAATTGATTACTTTGGCTATAGTTTTTTGTTCATAAGAACCCTAAAAATGCCCTAATTGGGCATTATAGAAATATTTGCCCAATTATGGCTGTCTCTATTTCGTATTGCATCAATAAACTACTTTTAACAGCGTTTTCTCAAAAGACATAGCAATTTACTCTTTATTTAGCGTTTTCTCATAAGACGCATAATTTGGTGGTAAGTACAGGCTTACTATTCTTTTATCTGTACACCTCCGTAATGTTATGACAGAAATAGTTTTGCTGTGCTAGTCATGAAAGAAATACTTGAAATATTTATAGTCTTATACTGGCTTCCCTCGGAGCGTGATTTCTAGGACCGCGCCGCCCAAAGTGTCCGGAGCGTGTGGTATGAACTCGCCCACACAAATCGCCGCGAAGCGGCATGTCCCGTGATATCACGAGTCGTGGCAAGCCGCCTTTAACAGAGCAGGCGGACACACTTAGGTTTTATTAATAAGTATTGCGCCGGTTGCTTGGTCGAAACACGGCTCGTTAAATAAAATTTTTTAAAGTCACTAATGAGGAAATTCGACGAGTCAGAAATGAAAGCTTTTGCAAACCATGATACAGACATGATAGATTCAAGCTACTGCAACTAAAAATGATAGGAGAGTTGCTGGTAGACAAGCCATACGAGAGCAAATTGGCATCACTAGTGCCGCCCATATGTTTGGCCTCGCCAAAGATAAGGACAAATATACTAAGCTAACTGCCAACCTTTATTACTTGGAAAGACCTTTACCCGCTCACGCGATGCGCTCCTCCTACCGCCAAATAGCGGCTATTTGGTTTCGCAAATTGGAAAACCATTCAGTTTAAATACAAGTTTTTATAAATATAAATTATTATTCTGCATTGCTAAATAAATACTCTCCGTACTACCAACAAAAACATCTCAAATAAAATGCAGTAATACACCGCAAATCCTGCACTTAAAAAGCACTAATGAGATTTTTGGTGTACTTGGATAAATATGATAATATTCCGTTTGAGTGGTTCTAACGTTTACCATGAAATTACTCCCTAAAGTATAGTTTATAAACATTTATATTCAGGGTTAACTTAAAAAACGCAACTTACGGTATGTTTTCAATAAATAAACACCGACATATCACCAGCCCAAACAATAACACACACGATTGTCGTGACATATTTTTGAAGTTGTTTATTTTTTTTAAATGACAGACCCAGGCATTAAAAACTTTATGGTTTGCTAGAGTAGTTACCGAAATAGCAATTGATATTAGTTCTTTTACACACACACCCACAAACACACCCCCACAACAAACATACACACACGCATACTGTCACGTATACACACATAAGTACACACGCAACCTCGTACTAGAAATATACGAATAATATGGCGATATAAATATATATGTATATATTAAATAAATGTATGAATTATATTATATTTCAGTGAATCACATTTTTAATATTATTACCAAAGCTGTTCAATCAAGAGGGGAGGCCAGGAGACCTAAGACACAGGGGGTACCCTAGTTTAGGATCCTGTCTCTCACAATTTAGATTTAAGTGAACCCTGTAACTTTATACCTTAAGTTTCTATGTTTTTGCTGAGAGAAAAATAAATATTATTATTATTATATTACCTGTTATAACTTCGATATCCGATAAATCGGTATAAAATCATCACCGGCACCTCTAGGTGTGGTATGTGTCTACGGCTGCATGTATCGCGTGAGCGGGTATGAAGAAGAAAAAGGTAGGGACACTTTTTTTCGAAACCTATAGAAAGTGTTTCATGTATGCGTTAACTCTTTATTTCGTCCTAAGCTTTTTTGGTTTTCGGGCTCACAAAAGTGATTATTAATAAATCTAACACACCATGACTTAGGTTATTAATTTCCAGGTTATGTTTCCAAGATGCCATTTAATTTGGCTGAAGTTCCAAAATAAAATCTAAGATGAATGAAAGGAGATCGATGAGGAAAACGCGAGCGGGCAAATTAATAAGCGCCAACCTTGGCGAACTTACCATGACCAAATTGCGGAAGTCTTAAAGAAAGGTCAAGTCAAGACTATCCTTAATCGACGAGCGTGCATGAATACTTTGATTTGTGTTGATGAGACGAAAGATAATAATGTCAGGATCATGTCAAGTGCAAAGCTGTGATCTGGAAGGCAGCTACCGCGATAGACAAAAGGGTGGAACTTGTATATACGCACAGAATCAAACGTCGTTAGAATGAAAGTTTGCAAGACAATCTTATAAACTAAAATCAACTTTATAGTCGTGTCTATGACACAGAGGTCTATGTTTGATCTAAAACTTCGACGTTCATTGTTCTGCAGTTTACTTTTCGACTCGGAACACCCGAGAGAAGCTTTTGATAGAAAGACTCGTCGTCAACAGTCGTGAAGTTCCTTGACGAAGGTTGACAATCGAATGATGAGACGATAAAGTTATCTTGCGGAATAAGCGGTTAAGACTGCTGAGTTATTTTCGGCCTTGAAATGATGGTGATAGCCTATTCATTTAGAAATTTAGCAACGTCATAAGGCCCAAATCTAATTCAAGTTTAGTATTGATTTGTCCTCAATAGCCCTTTTCTTCTATTTTCTTGATTTCGCAGTAAATAGCTTTATCTGTTTTAATATCTTTGGTAATATAGAAGAAAGAAGATTAAACTTCGACGGTTTCATAGAAACTGTTTGTTTTATAAAAGTCTTATTATAACTTTTTTTTTTCATTTCTTTTGCCATTTATAGACGTTTATATATTGTTTTTTTTACATCGTGGTGTATAGTCGGAGTAGGGTGTTCCAAATTAGTAGACAAATATATATATACTATAAATCAATTAATTCCTTTCTTCGAATTTCGTATTTCCGGAAATAGTTTTAAAGTAATTTATTTAGATGTTAACTTTGGTTAAAGGTTAGTTATCTATTGCATTTATTACATGACGTCACGAGAATTACTTTATAATCCAACATCAGCTTTCTAGGCGGATAGTTTTATCCTACAGATGCAGTAAAACTCTATCCGGAAATCGGGAATTCGAAAAAGTAACTAATTAATATTTGTAGTTTTAACCACTCCATGTCACTCCTTGTTTCTATATGTAGACATTTATCTACTACACTAAACTTAAAACTTAAATTAGTAAGTTTGTCGTTTTAATTTTTGAACAGATGCCTATTCATAATATGATGCACTGTCAATGCGATGATCTTTGGAAAATAAACACAATAAACATAAAAAGAGGCCAATTTATTAGTTATTAAGTATTAATCAAGGATAAGCTCTACTGACATTAAAGTTGACTTTCAATGTTGCCTGAGATAAACAAATTAGTTTGAAAACTTAAAAACATATATTTTGAAATTTAAAAATTATGTTACAAAACTCTGATGTAGTAAATCTCATTTTAAGATATTGTAACTCCCGATGGAGACGCCCAAGGTTGCATGACTATGCCATTGCAGTACAATGAAGCAAGAGAAACACAGATTTTTAGTATATAAAAAACATGCAGGTATTAGGTTATTTGTTACAAATTACTTATAATACATTATTGCAGAAGCCGGGAAGTATAGGATTGCTGAATACTAGTCAAGTATTCCCGTTCCCGCCGAGGCTTATTTAGTGCTTTTCGCAAACAATGTGAGGAAATAATAAAACTAAAGACAGAACGACGTAAAATAGAAAATGTAACATTGTGTTTATTATTTTTAAAAGTAATATTTGACATGTTAGGACAAATGCAAAAAAATGGTGTTATTATTTTTACAAGTACATTAATGGTAGTTTGATGAACTTCTTATAATATGGTTAAATGTCTATCCATTAGGTACTTGCCTCTGTGGCCAAACGGTTACCATGCCGGACTGCCACGCAGAGATCCCAGGTTCGATTCCCGGGCCAGGAGAAATAGTAGTAAGGCCTACAATTATTTCTCTCGTGAGTTTGGGTGTAATTTGTGATTGTCTATGTGTGTGTACATGGCACCCGCGACACAGGGTTTCCCTAGTGCGGGGTTATGTTGAGTGTGTGCGTTATTTATTTATTTATTTATTATTTATCGTTAGCGTTATTTTTACTAGAACTCATTTTCGCAACGGTTTATTATAATTTTATCACCTATTTCTTTTTTTTTAAAGTAAGCGGTAGAGGGTAGGTTTTTTAAATTCTCGCAACTACGAACACTGGGCAGCTGTATACATACATATAACTCATACAGCCAACTATCTGCATGACTTTTTCTCTTGCCCGTTACATAGTTAATTGTTAGTAGAAAGATTTAAAAGCTTAGAACAGCGGATAGTAAAAAAGAAAATTATATTTATTGATTTCTATGGCAATCGGCCACTATCGCCTTCCCATGACTGTGAATGAAAATTTTTTTGTTTGTTTTTCATCCTGCAAGCTACCGTTGATGGTTGTCTGTAATATAGTGGGGAAGATGCAGGCCCAGTCTCTTTTTCCATATTCATTAATAAAAGTTGGTATTTCATATGTTGGTAAATTTTCCAGAGTACATAAGTTACAAGATCTACTCCTGAATTCCAAGTTTATTTCCATAAGTCCATTTTTATTTATTTTTTATTTACACACGCGTGTGTCACTCAGTATACGAAGTCTAATTGAATAAATTTAAGGCAAATTCCACATTTCTAAGAATGCCAAACGGCATTTATCTTATTCTGCTTGCTGCGCGCATTGTGAATTCAAATTACTTACGATGTAGATCCATATTTGTGTACAAGACGAATGATTATCGGTCATGAAAATGACAATGATCTTATTTGATATATTTTAATACCTTTATCATTTTTTGCGATATCGTGATGTATTACATCAAACCAACCTCAAATTAATAACACTTTGGACATGAAAACAAAAGTATTTTAATTAAAATAATAATCAATGTAAATAATGAATATCATATAATCATGTTTATGTCTCAATATTACTTATACAAATTAAGGTGAAATCAATTAAGAAAATTCCAGCAATTAATAAAACGATTTTACAATTAAATATTCAAATAATCTTCGTTTAAATTCTGCGAAATTTTCACTCTGCCTTAACTGTAATGGCAATTTATTGTAGATTTTTCGTGCCTTTGCGATTATACTCTTCTCAGATAATGATGTTTTACAATTTCTTTGGCGTAGTTGTTGTTAGGACGTCATGCTCTTGTATCTACAGGAAAAAGTTCAGGGTGTCGTCTGTTGTCGTATAAATAAGGGTGTTTCATAAATGAACAACGAAGGCGTGGTCGAAATGTTTAGTTTTCGCAAATAGTTTCTGCAAATGTACATACACTTTGACACTGTTTTGTCGCTATCTACCGACCCGAGAGATAGTGTTTTCCGGAGAGACTACGGGCTCGATTGCAAGGGTACGGTCAGTGATACGCCTTCACCGGCGTCTCACCGGGGTTTGTGGTTAGCTGCAGGGACGAACACGTTCGTCTGCCCCGCTGTGGCCAGGGAGTTCATCCCGCGCGCAGCTAGCTCGTCTTAGTAGTGACCTAATTGAGGGTCTGAGGCGAGGAGACGCGCGGGTCACGTGAGTTGCCCTTTAAGTCGGTAGCTATGTCCGCACATTGTCGCAGGACAGTGCTACTTGACATCTCCTGGAGAGACGCCTTTCATTGGGCGTACGGAAGTGCTTTACTGTTCCGCCACCAAAGAGGAGATTTGGTAGTCGGCTTAGAGTCGACGGCTTAGCGGTGGCAACCGTTAGTCGTGCAGCGAGACGAGAAATTTATAAAAAAAAAATGGGGCGGGTGCTGTACCGGTAGCCGGGGCGGTTCACCTAAGGCGCTAGCCTTACAGAGAACCGAATGAAGTCCGTGCCAACGGGCTGATCTGGGGTTAGGACCTGACTTAGATGGTCCCTGCGCGGGCATACTCGCGCAGGTTATAGTGCCCTTCTTGTATACCCTAAGGGTCAGTAGGGAGGGTCACCATAATCAAAAGTAGTGAAGAAAGATATAGGGCTATTATTAAGATGCATTATATCAGAGTTTGTTGTATGTTTTGCAGAGAAACAGAACACTTTGTTCTGACTTCCTCTGTGGTCAAATGGCGTGCACATGTTTTCCACGGTGTCGCTGTCTCTGAGATCCCAGGTCCGATCCCCGGCCAGGTCAATGTAGAAAAATTAACTTTTCTTCACTGTCTCGTGTCTGGGCGAGAGTACACAACACAAGTGCTTTAGTTATTTGGGATCCCTACGAAGGACTGAATCCCAGAGAGGTCCGCGTCTTCACTGATGGATCGAAAACAAATTCAGGACCAGGTACTGGGGTATTCTCAGAAGACCTCAATATCAGGATATTAATACCGCTTGGTGACCACAACACAGTATGCCAGGCTGAACGCATGGGTATCAAGTTAGCAGCAGAAGCAATCATAGCGAGAAAAGTAAAGAATCACTCCATCCGAATACTCTCCGACAGCATGTCAGTACTTCAAGCACTGAGCAGCTATGACATAATCTCAGGGCTCATTTACGAATGCCATCAAACACTCGTGGAGGTATGTATACACAACCACGTAACTCTACAGTGGATTAAAGGACACAGCGGCTCACGTGGCAATGACGCAGCAGATGAACTAGCCAAAAAAAGGTCGGTGAGGGACGCTGTAGAACCAGAACCCATAGTGTCCCTCCCCTACCAGTGGTCAAGAACAACTATACACAAAAGTACAAAATCTTTTCATAATAATACATGGACATCCCTTACGGTTTGTAGACAGGCAAGGGAAGCACTACTCCCGTTCTTCGTCCGACATTCGTCCTAAACAATTCATCATCATCATGGCGGCCGTTTTGTTATCCAATCCTGGATGTATGCTTCTTCCCTCTTCTTCCACTCTTGGCGATCTTGTGCCCGACTCATCCAGTCCCGACCTCTGTGTCGTCGGATGTTATCCATCCAGCGCTGCGGTGGTCTTCCGCGCCCACTGATGCCCTAAACAATTACTGTCAAATAAATAATACTCGACCAAATCAAATGCCTCTTTTAATTTGCTAAAGTATTAGGAGGAGGTTCTCAATTCGACTGTATGTTTTTTTTGTATGTATGTTACGCGATAGCTCCGGTATTTGTGAACCGATTTTCATGATTCCTTTTTTGTTGGAAAGAGGGTACCTCCATAGTGGTCCCATTTAATTTTAAAGAAAATCATCCACCTCTAAGGATAGCTGTTCACGCATGAAGACTCATTTTTATAAATAGCGCCTAAATTTTATTATAAGGAACAATTATTTTAATGGTTGATTTTGCTAATTTCCAATTCAAGGCATTTTTCTCTCAATGTACTTTGAGTAGTGAGAATCGATTTTTATTATCTCCTGTGTCAAGTCCCGTATAACGGCGAACTAGGGGATGAATCCGGGATTGCGCACTTTCCGGTAACCGATTTCAATAAGACTTGGTAATTATATATAATTCCACGTACTTTTGAGGTCAGTTTTTTTTAGTACTCTGTACTGAGATTATTATATTAAACAGAACTGTGGACACATTGTTCACAAGGTTCACAAGATTATCAAGAATAACAAACTGTAGTTAAGAATACAAAGAATCCTTTCTGAAACATTTAACTTTATATCATCGCTCACCACACCAACCGAATTTATAATTTTAACTATGAATAAAATATTCATTATGAAATTTTGAGTCGAACTAAGTAATTCTTTATGTTTATTTATATAAAAATCGAGCACAAAGAAAAATTTTTACCCTTTAGGAGTGCACACACGCGAAAAGAATGTTAAAACATTTCAATAATGTAGCGTATATATTGACAGAATGAATTTTGAGAGTACGACGGTTGAATAATTCCGTAGAGACAAAAAGTGATGACGTCTTGAGCTGGGAAAAGAAAAATGTTATACAGTAACTTCAATCTAAGAAAATATGTTTTAGTCATGCCCTGGCAACTGTATTATTGT